>NW_006238970.1:1458940-1513475 GCF_000226075.1 Solanum tuberosum | reverse complement strand
GTAGATTGATCCACGGACCGTACTGTTGATCTGTAGAGTGATACTGCGAGGGTTCCAGTACCTGATTTTTTGAAGATTCTAAGTGTGGAGCTACGGAATGGATTGACGGACCGTAGATCGATCTACGGTCCGTACTGTTGGTCCGTCGTTTGCTTCAGAGAAACTGATTTTTGGAAGCTGAAATATTTTCTAAGTCCTGATTGACGGAAGGGACTTACGGACCGTAGATCCATCGACGGTCCGTAGGTCGGTCTCGTGGATTGAAGACGCGTACCTGAACAAAACTTTCCTTAATTCGTTTCCCTTTTAATTTAGGATTTGTTTTCTATAAATAGGGTATGTAAACCTCATTTTTGGAGGTTAGACATTATTATTCTAGTTTTACTTTGTGACTTTGGAGATTAAGTTGCAACCCTTGTTATTATTGATTTTCTATATTAGTTTTGAAGATTTTGGCTTCGCAATTAAAGTTGAAATTCGGGATTTATTATTCGTTTTACGTAAGTTCATGATTTCTTCATCTAATAGTGTGAATTGTGTTCTTGCTATTATGGGTAACTAAACTTCACAACTAGGGTTGTGGGATCCATGAGCGATTAACAAAGTATGAATAGTAAATAAGCAATTCTTGACTAGTATTTTGCATGCATTGATAATTCTTTCGTTTAAAAGTCTTTTTAACGAGTGCACGCGTTAGAACTCGCCTTGTTGCTACTAGCCGGATCAAGGAGGTAATCAACAAGAAAAGAATTATCAACATAGATTTAGTGTGATACTATCTAATAGGCTAGTGTCGATTGGTGCGAAGTAATAACTAAGCCAAACATCGATTATGATGTCTAATATGAGGTAAAGGTAAGGGTTAGTAAATTATACACACGTAGCCGGATCAAGGTGCGGGATGAAATTCTCTAGATGCCGGACCAAGGATTTAGAGATACCTAACTTATCACTTTGCATGTAATACACTAGGAAAGAATTGCAGTTACTAGAATTACTGCGTTATGGAAGTACTTTGGCTAATTGAATATAATTGTTGGTTAAAGTAAAATCTAAACCATTTTCCTCGTGGGATCGACCCCAACCTACAAGTTGGGTTCTTTACTTGATAACGATCGCTTATACTTCTTTAGGGAGGTGTAATTTGAGCGTATCAGGCACTTCTTGGGAGGCAACCCAAGTTTTTAATGCTTTTTGGTTGTTTTTGAATAACGGGTGTTGATTGTGCAGGTTGAAAAGTGGAATGTGTTTGAGAATGTGCAGTTTGGCGAGCCACGAGTCCAGTCGGCGACTCACCGAAGAGGTCGGCAAGCCCGATTTTGTCCACTGTTTGAACCCCCAAATTGACTGGATGTCCTATAAAACTCGGCTAGGTAAGTTACCACTTGGTGCATCGCCGAGTGGTTCGGCGTGGTCGACTAATACCACTGAAATGGCCGCGAACTGAAAGGTTTTAAAAGGCTAAACAATTTAAAGTTTCAAAATCTTTCATATTCCCTCATTTCTAGCCTCGTACAATCTCACCCACACTTTAGATCTTCTTTTAGTCATTTTTTGTTCTTGATCTCGTGCTCGGATTTGCATTATATTGCCGCCTAGCTTATCAAATTCTAAATTCGGCAATCATGTTGGTTTTTCGAACCCCAAACTCTAGAATAGTAGTTGCACTCGAATGCCTTTGATAATTTTGTAATGATGTGTGCTGGGCCTGTGTTGAATTGTATTTGATGTGTTGGATTGCCTATTTTGTATTTTGAAATTGTGCCTAATTGCTTAAAATGATGAGTCCCATGTTTAATACGTGAAAATCGACTTTAAACTGTTGGGTTGCGGTGATTTTATGTTGGGTCTAGTTGGGTGAAGTCTGAGTAACCCCTAATTGAGACAAATGCTGTAATTTGCTCAATGATAGAGCGATTGACGTCATTCTTAAGGGTAAAAGTCATCAAATGGTTAATTTTAGCCAAATCGAGGGAAGTCTGAGTACCCCGGAGGCATGGGTCTTGTGTAAATTGCATTGTGTGTGAGTTTGATTTTGATTTCTGGGGCTGCAGGCTTGATTTTGGGAAACGGGGTTGAAATTTGGGACGCTTGGCAGTTTGGCGAGCTGGCTCGAGCTAGCCGAACGGTTTGGCGGTTCACCAACGTCCGCCTTGATCGCCCTTAATTTCTCAATTTTTCTTAGTTAGAGTCTGTAACTTTTGACGGGAAGCCTGAGCCCGCTGAGTTCACTCGGCGACTGGCCGAAAGGTCCCTTAGATCTCCGTTTCTGCGCTCGTAACCCCTAAAACACACTGGATTATCCGGCAGGCTAGTTTAGGCTCGCTGAAATACCCTGAACATCGCCGACCAGCCATTTTTTTGGAAAATGTTCAGGCCAGTCCTTTCGGCGAGCTCGATCTGGCTCGCCAAAGTGACTCATCGAGTCTTTCTGCAACTTGAAATTCTGCAACTTTTCTTGAAATTTTTCTAACTCTTTTCGATGTGATTTGTAGATATGGCTAGACCCAAGGTACCCAGACGAGACATGCCGCCCTACAAATGGGAAAAAGGAATTGTCATCAATGAGGATGCAGCGACATCCAAATCAAATACGTCTAAACTTCCTACCACTGGTGGGAAAGGCAAAGACAAGGGAAAGGCGCCCGCTGCTGCATCACTGGAGGTCAGCTCTGACAGTGAGGGAGTCTACGTGACTCACCTCACCACTTCTAAAAGTGAGGGGGAGCACCAGGATCCTCAAGCTGCCATCTCAAAGCCTGAGGATGATCAGCTACTATTAGACCGGAGAGCTGAAATGAACTCTAAGAGGATGCATGATCCATCTAAGACGTGGGTGCCTTAAACCACTCCTCCTCCTCATGTTCCAGATCAGGTTGTGGTCCCAACATCACCTGTACGTGGTTCTCCTTCCCGGTCTCTCAACAGACTAAAGGCCAAGGGACTAAGGATTATCATCGAGGAGAAGAAACTGTCCACAGATGGTGTGGTGGACACATATTCGGAGATCTGGAGCACCTTGAAATCCCACAACTTCCATATTTTTACTAAACCCGTGGCCCTTATATTCCTAATTGGGTCCGAGAGTTTTACACTGCATATGGATCTCTGGTCCCACAAGGAAAGAGAAAGGTTGCTACCTTCAAGCCAGTAGACTATATGGTTGTCAGGGGTAAGAAAGTGAAGTGTGATAGTAATGATATCAATGCAGTATTAGAGTGCACTAAGAATATTGCAGATGACTACTAGAGCGTGATCAAGAGAACTTCATTAGAGGACATGAAAAGCTTGTTAGCCCCTCTTTTGTCTGACAGCACCCTTAGGTGGATAGAGGCCGGAGTGCCAATCGAGAAGAAAGACCTCAATGTGGCAGCGAGGTACTGGTTTGACTTCATTAGTAGCACAATCATGCCGTCCCAAAATGAGTCTATCCTACGCCAGACGAAGGCAGCCTATCTTGGCTCTATCATTGCTGGGAAGAGCCTCAATTTAGGTATGATCATTGGACAAGAGATGTCCATGAGAGCCAAGCAGCGTCAGACATCTCTCCCATTCGCGATGTTGATCACCGAATTGTGCAGACGAGCCCGGGTGCCACGTGATGAGAAGAAGGACGTGGAAGTGATTCCCACTTTCTCCACTGACATCCGGCGCATTGAGGCCGAGTATTAGAAGGATGAGACTGAGAAGAAGAGGGCAGTCCCACCAGTGGATGCATCCCCGACTGTTGACATTGAGACATTTCCTGCACAGGCAGTATTGCCTACTCCGGCCTCTGGGTCTTTAGGTATTTCTAGGTCTGCCCCTTCTATGAGTCCGAGTTCTTCTACTGCTTCCCTACCTCCTAGGTCTGCAGTTAGTTCTGCTGCATCCCGACCTCCACTCATCCAGGCCATGCTATTACTGATGGGGCATCTATCCCATTCTTCTGATGTGCGTGACTCCAGGCTAGAGGCTACAGTCCCTGGGATGATTGAGAGAGCTCTCACCGCTGCTGTGACACCCCTTAGAGTGTCTATTGATGCCCTCACGATAAGGATAAGGTGTGTGAGAGAGGTCAGGGAGCCACTCATGAGGTGACGTCCCTAAAGGCAACAATTGTAGAGTTGAGAAATGATGTGTACCAGCTGAAGTCCACATATATGTCGATGATTTTTGGGACCGTGGAGATCCCTGATGACCTGGACACAGAGATGAGGTTAGAGCTGATGATGTGGCTGCAGAGTCCGAGGTTGAGACTGATAAGGAGAAACTCGGTGTTCAGGAGGAGACTACATATGAGGGCGTAACTGAGGTTGAGGAGGCTATGGTGTATTCAGCCATTCAGACTTCATTGAGAGAGACTTTCATGGCAGGCTCTAGTGGAGCCAGTGTTGATGTTACCCCGGGCACTAATGCCCAAGACCAAAGTGTGACCTTGGGTACTGATCCCTCGACAGATGGAGCGACCGAGTAGACATGACGATATCTTTACCTCCATCTCTGTTGTTTTTATTGATTTTTGTGTTGTTAGTTGCATTTGAGGACAACTGATTTTCTGTTGTGGGTGGGGTGAGGTATTTCTATACCTACCTCTTGTGTTTTGATTTTGTTTGTGAATATTGGGTTTTGTGATTTAAAATTGTGTTTTGATAGTTTTGATCTTATCTTATGGATATTTGAGCTTGTGGCTCCTTGTTTTGAATGGAAATGATTTTTTACTGATTTTAAAAATCTATGCCACCTCTTTTGTGTGTGATTGTGGCTGTTTTTGTGAGAATTTGGGTATCGGTTATGATCAATACCGATGACTTAAATAGTGCTCTTAGTTGAACGAAATGAATGTGCGGCTACGATGAGGCCAAATAAAGTTGCATAGACAATGTGTGGACTTTTTGCATCTCGTTGTGACTAGCCGGTTATCGAATGAGTCTCTCGTGATGAACATTGCACACTAGCTAGAAAGTGTGGAGTCTCGTTTGATATTGGTGCCAATGCCTTGTGTGATGAGCTTACCTTGAATATTGTGTGTGATGACACCTAAAATTCACCGCGTTGGTCCGGTTGACCAAGACACTCCCCACAAGTTAAAGTATATTATTTAAATATTGCTTTATTGCATATCTTATTGTAAAGCTTAAATAGTTTTCACTTCATGTTCATGTATTGATTCAGTTGAGTTTCTTTCGGTCATTCTGTTCAGGTGTTTGTTTACTCAACCATATTATGTACTGATGGCATTCGGCCTGCATCCTTTTATGATGCAGATATATGTGTTCATGATTATCAACATGCGCTTCGTTGATATCACTCTACACTCCAGTTAGCTTTGGTGAGCCTCCTTGTATTCCAGAGGACTACACAGTTACTTTCCAGTTAGTAGTTTTGAGGTGTCTTGGGTCTTGTCTCGACATCCTTCCTTAATAGTAGAGGCTTCATAGATAGGTAGTTTTCGTGACTTTCAGTTTAAGATATTTTATTTTAAATTAATCTTTCATACTTAGTATATTCAGTGAAGTTTTGAGATTTAGTAAGTTTTTTAAACATTTGTTTCAATTTGACGCTTCTGTATGCTTGAGTTAGTCTTCTGATTGTAGTCAGCCAGGATGAGGGTTCGCTTGGGGACCAGCAATGGTTCTCTAGTGCTGGCCACGTCCAGGGTGTCGGCTCGGGGCGTGACAAACTTGGTATCAGAGCACATAGTTCAAGTGTCCTAGGGTGTCTAAGAAGTCGTGTCAAGTAGGATCTTCTTTATGGTTGTGAGGGCCCCACTTCTATAAATGAGAGACTACAGGCACTTAGGAAAATTTTCCTTCTTTCATACTCTAAATCGTGTAGTAAAACTGTATCATAAGAAATTTATTCTAATTTATGTGTTCTCATATCCAATCGACTACCCCTCATACTAGAGGTGGTTGAAAAGTATATCCCAAGATCCTTATGGATGAGTTATTCTAAGCAAAACAATCTTGAGAAAGCCATGATACTGCAGAGGGGCTTGAGATAAGCCTGTGAATGAGCTTAAGTGTTCTGATTCGAAATAATGCACTCTTACTGCATCATTGCAAGGCTTATAATAATGGTTGTCGGCTAGAGAAACTCCCCACAAGTTAAAGTATGTTATCTTCATATTGCTTTTATTGCATATCTTATTGTAAATCTTAAATGATTTTCACTTCATGTTCATGTATTGATTCAGTTGAGTTTCTTTCAGTCATTCAATTCAGTTATTTGTTTACTCAGTCATATTACATACTCGTACATTCCATGTATTGATGTCATTCAACCTGCATCATTTTATGATGCAGATATAGGTGTTCATATTATCAACAGGCCTTTCGTTGAGATAACTTTACAGTCCAGTTAGATTTGGTGAGCCTCCTTATATTCTAGAGGACTTCACAGTTCCTTTCTGGTTAGTAGTTTTGAGGTGTCGTGGGTTTTGTCCCAACATCCTTCCTTAATAGTAGAGGCTTCATAGATAGACAGTTTTGGAGAGTCTTTTCAGTTTCAGATATTTTATTTAAAATTTATCTCTCATACTCAGTATATTCAGTGAAGTTTTGAGATTTAGTAAGTTGTTTTTAAACATTTCTGTCAATTTGATGCTTATGTATGCTTGAGTTAGTCTTCCAGTTGTAGTCAGCCAGGATAAGGGTTCGCATGGGGACCACCAATAGTTCTCGAGTGCCGGCAACGTCCAGGATATAGGCTCGGGGAATGAAAAAAAAGCCGCAACATTTCGAAAGGCATTTATACAGAGAGTTATACTCCTCATATGATGCTTCTCAACTTAACTTTGAAACTGCCGAAATATCAAAAAAAAAGAAAAGGAAGAAAGCAGCAACACTGTAGTTAGCACTAATAGATGAAGTGTATATTTGTGGAGCCACGGTAGATATTTCAAAGACAAAAATTAATAGATTTCTGCATGGATCGAAATGTATAGCATTGTAGTAAGTTTATATGAGGTTCTTCACCATTCGGTGACAAGTGAGTTGGAGATGAGTGACCCGGTACCTTGTGAGGGCCTTACAAGATGGATTTCTTGGCTAATCAGGATTGATGGTGAGGCAGCGTCATGGGTAGCCAACCCAAAGCTTCACATCACCAAGGCATCTTTGTCATTTTCAGCTAAAGTACGGTGGGTGATAGTTCATGCACAGTTGCGGCCAACAGGAAATGATAACACTCTCTCACCCTCCCAAGCTTCATTAATAGCTTGTATCATTGTGGGTTATGCATTGAATGTGGGTAGGCTAATTGCTATAGAAATGAGGGATTGTGCCTTCGATGAAAAAGCAAGTCTTCGTTTCCCTTGTCTGATCAGAAGATTGTGCCAACATGCCCAAATACCTCCAAATAATTAGGTGTATAGATACATTGAAGAAACTAAGTTCACTTCAGTTACTAAGATTAAAGATGTGGCCAACCCACTATACGATAGACGAGCAGGTTCCGCAACACCATAGTCGTGTTGCCACATGTACCAATTGTGCCTGCACAGGATGAGGGAGTCGTTAGTAAGTCTGCTATGATATCAACGCAGGTTGCCCCGAGAGCCCAGCCTTTCACAGCACCACCTTCATCGACCGCAGGGACATATTTCTCTCTGCATGTAGCATTCTTTGAGAGCTTGTGGCAGAACAGCGGTAGACCAGAGATACATTTGTCACGACCCAAGGGTACCCCCTAGATGTAACACAGTGTACTTGACCCCGAAGGGGTCTCATACAAGCCCTTAGCATATCATGACACAAGAACATAAGGAAAAATAGTGTGGAATTAAAAAAAAATCTTTACAATCGAAGTCTTTTATAAAATGAGAGAGAGTCTATAACACTATGTCTCAAACCATCTATAACATTTGAATTAAAACTCTTGAATACAATCTTAGGGACACGGCCTTTACAAAAAGTATAAACCATAAAAGAAAGACATAAAGGACATATGGTCAAGCCCTTGAATACTGTGAGGGAATCTTCTTCTTCTTGATCTACTATAGTCCTAGCCACGAGGGTAGCATCCGATATCACCAAAACCCTACACTTATAGAAAATGTAGAAATATGGGTTAGCACAAAAATGTACTAAGTATGGAAGCCATGCACAAAAATCCTTAAAACATGCATAAAATGGACATTTTATTTGAAACCATGCTATATGCCACTTTTGAACATCATCTTTGAAATAGTTGGAGAATGTAGCTCATAAGACAAACCATGCACAATTCATCATAACATAAAGGCTATCATCATAATCACACGCATAGTCTCCAACATAACATAATGCATACTCCACTCTTCACAAGATATAGTTCACATGCATAATTACATACCAAGATCATATCATCATAATAGAACTATCACATAAGCAACCCTAAGCCATACTTGTGCAATGCATAGATAGGATCCCATAATCCTATCTACACTAAGTATCACTTCTAGGCCACCATGATCATGCATAACATAAGTTCATATATCTTCATAGCATAAGGAACCCACACTATAACCCCTTTATAAGTCTACTTGTGCAATGTATAAGTGAAGTCTCATACCCCAACTCACACTAAGTAAAGCTCATTAAGAAGTCATAAGTATAGTCCATATTCATAATTCATACAGAGCATACATTTAACTCATAATCATCATATCATAAGAGAGACATACCATGCCCACTCTCAAAGTCTACTTGTGCAATGTATAAGTGAAGTCACATACCCTCACTCATACTAAGTAGAACCTCTTGAGGAAACATAATACATAACTCATGTTCTTATCATAATTCATATTCTTATCATATAGGGAAATAGCCTTAACCGACATAGACCATGTTGAGCTACATGGAATCCGGTGTTCTACCCCCACACCGAAAAGAGGTGTCCTACTTGCCTAAGGTAGAACGTTCATTTTAGCTTTTAGGTGGATCCACTAGCTAAAGACCTATGTGGGCACATAGGTATGGGATATGGAGATCGCTACTAGAAACCCGGACTACTAGCGTAAAAGGTTCCCATCTCATGAGATAACTTACATTGGGAAGCCGGACTTTCTAACATAAAAGCTTCCATCTCATTTTCATATCCACTCGGTGCTAAGAATAATTCCCTTTAAAAGTCATATTAAGTCTTTACTTAAGTTTATGTTCATGAAACAATGCACTAGGCACTCAAACCAACATAGTATCATAATATCTCATAGATTCATTAGGTGAGAATGTCCTTTCAACCTTAGAATCATCAACATGTGAGTAAACCTTTCACATCATATTCATAGTGTGTTCATGAGAATAGCCTTTCAATCAACACAACAAGCTTATCATAAACATACATACTTCATGCATAGTCATGTGTGAGGGTGCATATGAGATTTTCCTTTCAACAACACCTTAGTCACATCATAGTCATGTTCATGCATGGGGGTGTGTGTGTGAGAGAGATTGTCCTTTGAATGACACAACAACAACATTATCATCATAGACACTTAACTCTCTAAGTGTTCATAAAACATACACATAACATCATAATCATGCATACTCCTCATATCTTGTATTTAAGGATCATGTTAAGTCAACACATATAGCATTCACCACATGAGACATAAATATAGTCATAACCCAATTACAACAATCATTCCATGTATACACTCATATACTCATATTATAGATCATGTGGATGAAGTCCTTTCACAATAATGTCATATACAATTCAACATACATACTAGCTTCCTTCTTTAAGTTTTGACATCCTTAACTTATTCATATTAGTTTTTACTATTAAAGCCCTTTAGATTCATCTTCATACTACAAGCATTACTCTCAAGCAATACCTCACATGGTCATCATGTAAACCTAACTCTCAAGGTAAACTAACCACATGCTTCATTCTTACTCAATTATAGTCATTTAGGATCAAGTAAACTAAATCTCAATACCACTTCAACCATGATTCATCATGTATGCCCTAATCAAGTTAGTTCATATCTACGAGCTTTACTTATAAGCAAGTCATGTCTAGTTGATCTAATATAACGTAATTTACCAAGAAGTTCATCAATCTTAGAAGGTCACATCTAAACCCTAAATTTTCCTCTTTCATGACATAACCCTAGGCCACATCAATTTCACCCTAGAATCTTAGGTTATTCAAGTATAAATGTAGAATCATATCAAAATCATGCAATCACATCATAATCTACTCACACCCAATCAATTTGGACCAACTTGCAACAACATTCATAATGTAAAGAAGAACCATAGCTAGGATTGGGAACTCATGGATTCTTGAGGAATTCGAGTTAAAATCATATAAAATCAGTAATACATTCATAAACAAACATAATTCAAACTTTAAAAGCAACCTTGAAAGGAATCCATGGGGTTGAGTTGAAACCCTAGCTATTTGGAGATTTCTAGATTTGAGATAAAAGCTTTTGAAGGGACTCCTTGGGTGATAGCTACACAAGGATGAAAACTTCCATACCTTATGAAGATTTCCACATGAAATTGAAGAATAAAGGCTGCTTCTTGAACCCCTAGCTTGACCTTGTTCTTGCTCTTCAATGGAATTTCTAGAGAGAGAATATTTTTTGGAGAGGAGGGGGGGAATTCGAGTTAAAATCATATAAAATCAGTAATACATTCATAAACAAACATAATTCAAACTTTAAAAGCAACCTTGAAAGGAATCCATGGGGTTGAGTTGAAACCCTAGCTATTTGGAGATTTCTAGATTTGAGATAAAAGCTTTTGAAGGGACTCCTTGGGTGATAGCTACACAAGGATGAAAACTTCCATACCTTATGAAGATTTCCACATGAAATTGAAGAATAAAGGCTGCTTCTTGAACCCCTAGCTTGACCTTGTTCTTGCTCTTCAATGGAGTCTTAGAGAGAGAATTTTTGGAGAGGAGAGTATTTGGGATTTGATTTGGGGTCTTGGGTTATAATAAATTAATGGGGTGTTTAATGACTTAAAATACTTTATATATATGTATAAATACTATATTAAACAACCCCTACTTAAAACAACTTAAAAATTAATTACCTAAGTTAACCCACATGTTGGCCGAGACTTGATAGAATTGCAGACTTGACTCACGCCCACCACTCACGGATCGTGAGTGGACCTACGGGTCCTGCTTCTGGTCCATAGGTAAGGGATAAGGCTTGTTTTTAAGGGCCTGACCCATGACCCCTACCTACGGGGTGTGGGTCCACCTACTGGTCGTAGGTGCCATCCGTAGGTGGCCCTCTTTTAGGCAATTTTTGAGTTCTTGGGGGTTAGGATGTAGGGTCCTCCTCAAGGACCCTTGGTTGTTTTTTGGGGGGGTCGTACCTTGACGTTTAACCCCTAATCACCTCAGCCTAAGCTCGAGAAGTCATTTTACACTTCTAAACCCCACATCCAACTCAACAACACACTCGTAAGGCTCTAGTTCCACCTACTAGTTTTCCGGATCGTTACAATACTTGATCAGGTAGTTGATAAGCTACTAGAAGTGGTCCACAAGTCTGTATTTTGTTCCACTTTTGGGACTTGTATTCTTTTTAGTAGCTCTGTACTTGTGTCCACCATGTCCTGGGATTGGATCTTTTGTTGATTTGTATATATTTTTATTGTTCCCTTTTTCAGTTATTTTCCTTTGAATTTCTTTGTTTATCTTTAGTTGTTTGTTATTTCTACTCGACACGCCTGTTACTTATTGTTCTGGGATACATATTGGCTTGCGTGCTAATGGGGTACAGTAGGTGTCATCATGACTCGAGGTTTCGGATCGTGACAATCGATGTCCACCATGTTTTGGGATGGATCTTTCGTATATTTTGTCCTCGTTCGATACATGTATATATGTTGGTTTATGTGATTCTCTGTTGTTATCTCTTTTGTTGCCTTGTTTCTTGTTTTTGTTGGTGCTTCTACTTTCTAGGCTTGTTACCTCTATTCTAAACTTAAGGTTGGCTAACCAATTAGTGGGATTTAGTATATGTCATCATGACTTGAGGTAGATCAAATTTTTTGGGGCATGACAAAAAAATAATTTTCCTTACATGAAGAATAGAATAACTATTCAAGAAACTCATAATTATATGATTATAAATGGTAAAATATTAAAAGCATATATTATTTGTATGATTAATAACGACAAAAGTATTGAAATATTATCCAACTTACTAGATATTGTTTAAGAGTCTAAATGGTAATGTCATTATCAATTGATCATTTTAACCTTAGGTGGTTACTACAAATGCCTAAATAAGAAAATTATTGAGGATAATAACACTTTACTCTCTAAATAATTGATATTTTTTGTAATGTAGGAAAGTCAAACTTATATAATTATAAATGGAAAAATATTAAAAGCATATCAAGTTTGAATGATTTAAAAGGTAAAAGTATTAAAATATTATCCTATTGGACTAGATAAAGTTTAGGAGTCTAAAATGGTAATGTCATTACCAATTGATCATTTTAGTCTTAGAAGATTATTTCAAATGCCTAAAATGGAAAATTATTTGTGATAATAACGTATTTCCCTCTCTAACTATAAATAATTTTTTTTTTATTCTTGTAATATAGAAAATTCATATTTATATGATTATGCATTGTAAAATATTAAAATCATATCATGTTTGTATGATTAAAATATGTAAAAATATTAAAATAATATCTTATTTGACCAAATACTATTTAGGAGTCTAAAATGGTAATGTCATTAATATTGGACCATTAGTATTAGACAATTACTTAAAATACCTAAATAAGAAAATTACTGGGAAAAATTATACTATAATATCTCAATTATTAATAAATTTTAATTTTAGTCATTTTATTGTATAATAGGCATATTTAAGCTTTGATTAATTCAAATGTGTGTCTTTAATCCTCTTATGTAGAAAATGTGTTATATTTGGGCTCTTCTAAAAAAAATTACCTTGAAATATGTAGTATCATTATAAGCTTAACATCACACATGATTAATTAAATGATGGAGTGATCAATAATTGATGAGTTAAAAAGGAACATTTGAAATAATTGAAGGTTTAATTTGTTTAGTCAAATAACACAAGAACTAAAATAAAAATCCATCGATAATTAATAATGGAAGCACTCTTGACTTCACACTACCATTAAATTTGAGATATCCCCTAACAATACAAAAAACTTTAGTGCACCAGCTATATGTAGCTTATAATATACTAGAGGTCGATGTATTTGAAAATTTTGGACAATACTTTTCAGAGAACCCCTCTCTTTTTTTGTATTCGATTAGCTTAATTTTGAAATATTTATTTCCATGAAATCACTTAATTTTTAAGAATGAATTACTTCTGTTTTCTGAGTTCTCGACTCATATATCATGACTTATTTCAATCAGTAGAATAGTCTTAACCTTTAATTAAAAAATTATCATCAATCTATAAATTTCATACTCTTTTCCTATGGATTGGACGACTAAAACATATTTAAAAATCCGTTTGAAATAAGATCCAATTTTTTTTTCTAAGAATATACTAACATATTTTTGAGAGAGAAAGTTTTCAACCAAATATTATCGTGCCATAAGTTAATTATTTGCACTTTCTAACTCCAAAAATAATTATGTAAAATGAATTTTCATAATATAAAACTTTTAAGGAAAAAATATAATATTTTTCTTGGAATTAGATTATGATAATTATTTAATTATTATTTTAACAAAAATGTCTCAATAAACATAATATTTCTTGATAGTCACTAGTAGGAATTCATGATAGACATCTATAAAAGCGGCATACCTTTTCACATTTTATGTATTCTACTGCCAAAGAGAGTGATTTTTATATTTGGGTATCAAATATGGATAGAAAGAGGCTTAGGAATACTAGGAACGATAGTGAAAATGTAAGAAACTCCCTTCTAGACAAAAGAGCAACAAGTTTATTTAAGAAAGCAGAAGAGTTTTCTATTTTATGTGATATCGATGTTGCTATATTTATTTTTAGCCCGGGAGAAATCCAACCTATTGTTTGGAAATCTACAGATCTTGCTAAGGAGGTATTAGTGAGGTATTCAAAGTTTACTGAGGAAGAAAGGATTAAAAAGTTAATGATACATGAAAGGTATCTTTCAAAGAAAGTGGATGAGAAAGAAGAAAAATTTGAGAAAATAGAAAAAATGAATGAGGAGAAGGAAATGGAAATCCTCTTCAATCAACTTGTGGAGGGAAAGAATATCGCTGAACTAACTGCTAGAGATATCCAAGGTTTATTAAAGTTGTTTAATACTAAGATAGCTAAACTTTATGAGAGAAAGGAAAAAATCAATCAACAACATCAGTCTTCTCAACCTCAAACTTCTCGTTCAAACATCAAGTTCCCAAACGAAAATGCTACCCCATTACCAAATTCAATGGATGATTTGATCAATGACATGTGTTTTGTTGAGACTATGTCTACTAACCACAATTACTTTGACTTAGGAGATGGAAACAATATCGATTCTGCCCCAATTGACGGTGATGACATCAGTGCTGGAGATAATGGACATTCCAAGGACCTTGATTGATAATGTAATGCTTGTGTTGTTCTATTATTATATTTTCCGTTGGTCTTTAATAGTTTATGTTTATTTATTTCATTTTCAAATCTATTTGGCGATTTTGTATTTTTATTTCAGTTATTTATGAAGGTTATTATTCTGTTGGAAAAGTGAAAATATTCGTTTAGCAATTGGTTTATAATTGATACATATCGTATTCCATGTGCATACTCAAGTATTAAAATTCTCACCCCACATTTAATTGTCTATGGATCACCATTTTAAAAAACTTAAGTATTTATAAACTATCCAAAACAATTAGTCAAATCTAAAATATCACAATTTTCAGCTATAATCTTTCTGTTTTTTCGCTCCTATATATGTTCTTCTTATTCTTTAATCATATTTTATTCTCCCCCATTTTTTCTTCTCTGAACTTTCTCTATTCTTATTTTTCATCCCCTTCATATCCTCTATCGCTCCATATCTTTGAAATGGTTTTGGATTTTAAGTTATTGATAAGGGATGTCAAATCCGAATTGCTATAACAAAGTTTTATTCAAGATGATGAAATTCTGGTAGAGATAATGGATTTGAGTTGTTTGAATGAGTTTTAATAATTAGTCATGAAATAAAATTTTATGTGGGTGAATTTGACGGGATAGATGGTGTTCCAAAGAAACTATAAAGTTGTTAGTAGCCTCACAATGAAGACTTGATGATTATTCTAGTCTATAAGCAATTCTAAGCAATTGTTAGTTACTTGCTGAATTCGATATTTTCAATTGTGGAAAATAGATTTTATCACTAGTGTTTAATTCATAATAATGAATAGTTGATATATTATTAGTGCATCTTTAATGTGTAATATTTACATGTACTTATAATATATTCCATTATAGTTTGAACATAAGTTCTGAATTCATTGTACAATCAATGTATTCATAATACACTCTTTTTCAAATTATTTTCATTTTTATTTGTTGGTAGATATGTATAGATTATATTCGAGGATGTTTTTATGATACATGACTAATCTTGGTAGAAAAGGAGGATTGACAATAACGAGAGCCGAAGAGACAAGGGTGCTCTTACTGGATTTCACTAAATTTGATTGTTTTTTAATATTGAAATTTGACAAATATAGTGGATAAGAGGTCTAGAGAATTATTTGGGAGGGGGGCAGATAATAAAGAATTATCTTTAGGATAATGTTGTTTTATAACTATACTATTATAACACCATTGTGTTAACCACAAAAAATAAGGTAAAATCTGATGATGTGGATCAACGAAGAACTCATCCCAATAACTCCAATTGATAGCATTAATGTTCAAATATTCCTTTCCAAGCGTGAGTACTGAGAATAGAATTTGCAAATGAAAGGTGGAAAATGAATAGAGTAAGTAATGGAAACACTTGTACTCATCCATATTATCATAATAGAGTGAGCAAGGGAAACACATGTACTCATCGGTATTATCGATCTATCCTAAACTAAAATGGTGTCACAACCCGCCATAAATCCACACTAGGAAAGCCAAACCAAAACTACAAATAATAAGTAAAATAACTTAAAGTAAGACAAAACAGAAGAAAAATAGACAAGGAGTAGGGACCATAGCATATATATGTATATAGTGATGCAAAATATATTGAAAGGGACCAAAAGTGATAAAGAAAGACAAAAATGTACATAAGAACCAAACCCTGACCTTATGTCACAGGTACAAATGCATCTAACTACATAAATGATGATACACAATAGTTCTGCCTAATCAAAATACAAAATACATAGATGGCACAATAGAGGAAAGAAAGTATATCCGCGGACACCAAAAGCTCACCGCAATCCAACAACGACAGCCTTGGAAGATTTGGAATCAACGGGAGTGGCTCATTTTAGGAGCTACATCAGGAAAAAAAATGTTTAAGTGAAGTATGAGTACCAAAATATAGGGTACTTGGTAGGCATCATAAACCGACTAAAATCAAATAGAAACTGTACAAATAAAAGAGACACGATAATGCTAACGCTACAATTCAGACGCTAACTAGAAATATTTCATCCACTACTGACAGTGAAGATAATAAAATAATAAGCATTCGATATCCAAAATAAGTAAATCACAATTAGACACATAATTCAAGATGATGCAATGCACATGTGGGCAATGCATAAAAGTAGTCCCACAAAATCTATCTTGCCACCTAGAATGATCTCTCGGACTTGACAACTGGTGAAATACACAAAATATAACTCGAGAAAGTTCCTCGAACTACACGGAATGCTTCCGTAAGCTGATCAGTAAAGGGGGTAAACTCGGAATAGTTCTTTGGGCTATCGAGAATGCTTCCTCGAGTTGATCAGTATAATAGTAAAACAACCCATCCTTTAATCAAAAACCATAGAATTTCTTTTGCTTAACATAAAATACCCATTTAGTGCAAAAATCTTATAAAACTTGCATTTTTCCTTGAAATATTGAAATCTCCTAGGTAAAACAATTAATTTTAAAGTAAATATCTCTTTAGGACGAACATCGCACATAAGCTTTTGAAATTGTCAGGCTATACTCAATAAATGTGTTTGAAGTGTCGTGTATGGTAAGGTTTTACTTGAAATCATGCTTGTTAAATCCTAGAATTTCCCTGTTAGTCCAATCGTCTAGGTTTGGTGAATGCAAGGAATGATCTGGGAAAAACTTTTTAGAGGAACCCAAATGTTCATACCCTTTTCGTGACTACCATGTGAAGGTGTGCAACCATTTTTGCACCATTTAAGCCTAAATCATTTGTTGACAACCGTGTTGAAACCTCTTGAGCCAAATTACCCCTAACTTTTCATCCATAAATCTTTTTCGAAACATTTATTTGTTTGAATAGTAAACTTAGGTGTCACAACCCAAAGTATACCCTAGGCGTAACATGGTGTGTAGAACCCCGAGAGGCCCTACACAAGCCACTTAGCATACATTATACAAGAAAATAGAAATAAATATTTCAAAAGAAACAGTCTGATATCATAAAAGAGTTTGACAAAGCGGAAGTCTAACATAGTCTCAACAAGTCATCTATTACATAAAAAAGGTGGTAAGGACATAACTCATAAACCAGATTCAAATTTCTAAAAATTGAAATTAAGTAAAGCATGTAAAAGTGTCTCGATCCTCAGAACATAAGGACTCACCAATCTTCGAATGCCAAGAGATCAACTATCCACGAGTATGAGAAGTAGAAGCATCAGACCCTACATTGTGAGATAATGTAGTCACAAGTATGCATTAGAAATGCATAAAAGTTATGAAATTATCCTAAAAATGACTTTACATGACATGCAATGACCAAGCTAAATCAAAATATAAAAAGGTTTGAAAACATAAGTCATAATCATGATCAATGAAAGCTTAACATCTTTAAAAAAAAAACTTGTGAGATACTATGAAAGTAACCTTATCTCATTATTGTGGGATTTTTACAATTGATGTACCACATATTAACTGTAACATCCTGCCTTAGAAAGATCTAAAAATAGAGAGAACTGATTTGGAAAGAAGCTAATTTGAAATTTTACAAGTTATGCTTAAGTTGTAAGTTTTGGGTCAACTTTAAACGACCATAACTTTCAGTGCCAGTTGAGTTAGGTGGCCCACAAGATATTAAATGAAGGTTCTTGGAATCCCCTTTCCAATGCCACCGAGTTTCGTAATCTTCGAGCTCTTATGAGGGAGATATGCCCATTTGAAGTTGGGCGGTCCAGTTAAAGAAAGTTGCCCGAAAATTTGAGGGGTATTTTGGTCTTTTTCTTATCCTATCAGATTTAATTCATTTTTAGTAGTTAATTAGGGGTCTAAACTGATTTATTTCAGCATACACAATCCTAATTTACGCTAGGGTTTTATAAAAGAATTCAAGAAGAGAAAAGAGGAGAAAAGTCAAGGCGTTCATCAAGTTCTTGCAAAATTGAAGGTTGTTTCGCCAAGGGTTTGATCCCTAAGAGGTATGTGAGTTCTCATAGTGTTGGCTTCATTCACCCATATTCCAATCATGCTATTTTAAGCGAAGTTTCTTTCTTCAAGTTGAAGAATTTGAGTTCTTGATGTGTTTCATGAAAATATTGTTTCCATTCTAGAATTATGATGGGTTTGATGAATTCTTGAGATAAAATTTAGTGAATTGAGGATAGTTTGAAGTAGATTATCATGTACATAAGTTGAGTATTCGAATCAAAGTGATTGGGAAAGAAATCATTTGATTCTAGGTGAATTAGGGTCAATAAACGAGTAAGAAAAGATCGGACAGAAAATAAGGTACCAGGTCCGTGTTGCGGACCAATTCCCTAGAGTAAAATTTCCATTTCCGCTTCACGGAGAGAATGTAGACTCCACTGTTTCAAAATTATTTCGCGACCAAATATTATAAGTTATCTCCGCGCCGCGGACTTACTCCCCAGACAATGTTTTTTAACTATTTTTCATGATTAACTATCTGAAACTCATTTAATCATCACGACATCCTTCCTACCATAAATCTTAACCTTGAATTCATAATTCTAATTGAAGGTAGAGTTAAGAGTTAAATCTAGAGAGTTCTTCGAGTCTTTTCGAAAAGTCTTTTACAATTGTTTTAAACTTGTTTTAAGACTTAAGCATTGAGTTTGAGGAAGAGTAGAGGTGAGTTCATTTTATTTAAAATGATATATGAGAACGAAGTATTCCCAAGAGTAAATGTTTTCATAATTAAGATGAGAGGAAATCCTGATTTCCAAAAGAGTTTTCATGAGCATTTTTAGCACCATCTCTTTTAAGAGAAAGATTTTTTTGAGTAATAATCTCAAACCACAGAAAGAGTTATGTTTTTAAACATATGAGGTAGTTACGTTTTTCAAGTAGTATTGAGCACCGATATAGGGACGAGTTCAGATAACTCAAGGTCTCCATAAACCATGCATCCAACGTGGGTAGAAAGGGTCATACTTTTTAGACGATTCCTTAATGCTTTTTAGCATAGACTAGTGGATTCACTTAGTAGTAGATCTATACCCCTAAATTATAGGACAATTCTGGTAGCGTGGGCTAGACGATGTATCATCACATAGCTCATAGTGATGGTTGTCGGTTAGAGAATCTCTCATAGAGTTACTTGTATTTTTATATACAAAACTGAGTTATTATTATATTTTTCAATACATTGAGTTGCTATCTATTATTTTAAAAGATTTTCTTTATATTGCATCTTTGTCACTACTTTATATTGAAATGAGTTGAGTTGAGACGAGGTAAGTGTTTCTTCAGATTCATTTCAAGATTATGTCTTCTTTTAGAATTCCCCTCAAATGCTCGTACATTCAATGTACTGACGCCATTTGGCATGCATCTTTTATGATGTAGATACAGGTAACCAGGATCAACATCTAGCGCTTCGTTGATCCAATTGAGTTCCAGAGTTGTTGGTGAGCTTCCTTGCTTCCAGAGGATTCCTTATTTACTTTCAGTATTTCAGTTGTTAGGATGATCAGGGGTTCTTGTCCCGACATCCCTCATAGTATTAGAGGCTTCATAGAAAGATAGACAGTAGTTTATGAGTCTTTTCTATTTTCATTTTTAAATGTTTAAAGACTTGAGTTGCCTGTTTGGCCGGTTGAATGTTCCTTTACAACATTCTGAGCTTATTACATGAGTTTATCTTTTGAGTTCTTTTAAATGTTAAGTAGGTCTTCCGCTAAGAGTTAAGCCAGGCCAACGGTTTGCTTGGGGCCAGCAATGGTTCTTGAGTGTTGGCCACGTCCACGGTGTAGGCTCAGGGCGTGACAAACTAGGTATCAGAGCACAGAGTTCAAGAGTCTTAGGGTGTCTATGAAGCTGTGTTTGTAGAGTCTTAGTTATCTGTGTGAAGCGCGCCACATCTATAATTAGGAGGCTGCAACATTTAGGAACTATCTCACTTCTTTCATACTCCATCCGTATGATAGAGTTTAACTCTATAAAGTTTCTTTCTAACTCGTGCTTGCGCGTATCTTTCTGATCATGCCTCCACAAAGAGTTGTTTAAGGTTGTCCTGCTAGAAGGAATGTTGAGGATCAAGGGGTACCCAATACACCAGAAGTGCAACCCCAAGGAGAGGTCACTACGCTGAGTTCCTGGAAGCTATTCGGATATTAAGTCAAGTGGTGACCAACCAAGCTGGACAATAAAAAGAGAACCGACAGGAAGTGGCTGATACTTCCAGGATCTGTGAGTTCTTAAGGATGAATCCTCCAAGCTTCAGTGGTTCAAGTGTCACAGAGGATCCGGAAAACTTTGTGGAAGAGTTACAGAAGGTTTTTGAGGTTATGCATGTTACTAATGCTGAATGACTGGAACTAGTTGCATACCGATTGAAGGGTGTTGTTAGGATCTAGTTTGACCAATGGAAGAAGAATAGAGCTGAGGGTGCACCAATTATGAGTTGGGTTGTGTTTGAGGAAGTCTTCATGGGGCATTTCTTTTGCCGTGAGCTAAAAAGTCAAAGGTAAGAGAATTCCTCACTCTTAAGGAGGAATCTATGAGTGTGCATGAGTATAGCCCTAAGTTCATCCAACTATCCTGTTATGCCCCGTAGATGGTTGCTGATATGAGGAGTAGGTTGAGTATGTTTGTTGCTGGTTTGTCTCCTCTGTCAAGTAAGGAGGGCAAGACAGCTATGCTAATAAAGGATATGGACATAACAAGGCTAATGATCCATGTGCAACAGGTTGAGGAACATAAGCTAAGAGATAGAGAAGAGTTCTGAAACAAGAAGGCTAAGATAGGAAATAAGTCCGGACAACAGAAGAGTAATGCAAACCGGTCATCCATACAACAGAAGCAAAATGGACCTGCTCCATCATCTGATAGTGCACCTGCACAAAGGAACAAAGGTGAGTTCAATAATCAGAATTCACAAATTTTCAGAGCTAGACCTGCACAGTCCCAAGGTAGTGTGGCACAAGGAGAAAATGGGGGCTTACGCATGTGCTAAGTATGGTACGACCCACTCAGAGGTGTGTTGTGATGGCTCCACTGTTTGTTTCAAGTGTGGTCAAGATGGTCACTTTATGAAAGAGTTCCCTAAGAATAGGCAGGTCGGTGGAAATAGGGG
Source organism: Solanum tuberosum (assembly GCF_000226075.1). Lineage (NCBI taxonomy): Eukaryota > Viridiplantae > Streptophyta > Magnoliopsida > Solanales > Solanaceae > Solanum > Solanum tuberosum. Next base: position 1,491,861 of record NW_006238970.1, on the reverse strand, counting down.
CAATAGAGCCTAATCTTCTTTAGTTTCTCCGCCAGACAGAGCTGCACCTAGAGGAACTACTTCAGGGGCAGGCGGAGTATTCTCCAGATGTTTTCACTGGTATGAATAAAGTCTTTACTTTTGATGTTTATGCTTTGCTAGATCCCAAGGAGAAAATGGGGCTTACGCATGTGCTAAGTATGGTACGACCCACTCAGAGGTGTGTTGTGATGGCTCCACTGTTTGTTTCAAGTGTGGTCAAGATGGTCACTTTATGAAAGAGTTCCCTAAGAATAGGCAGGTCGGTGGAAATAGGGGCAATAGAGCCTAATCTTCTTTAGTTTCTCCGCCAGACAGAGCTGCACCTAGAGGAACTACTTCAGGGGCAGGCGGAGTATTCTCCAGATGTTTTCACTGGTATGAATAAAGTCTTTACTTTTGATGTTTATGCTTTGCTAGATCCAGGAGCGAGTTTTTTTTTTTGACTCTTTATATTGCCATGAATTTTGATATTCTTCCTGAGCAACTTCTTGAGCCCTTAAATGTTTCTACACCTATTAGTGAGTCTAATCTAGCTGAGAGAGTTTATCGTGATTGAGACACCGCCTATTTAGTCAGTTCCAGTTTAAGTGAGTTTCTAGAGGTCTTTCTAAATGATCTTCCCGGAGTCCCTCCTGAGAGAAATAGACTTCGGTATAGATATTTTCCCAATACTCATCGTATCTCTATTCTACCATATAGAATGGCTCCATCCAAGTTAAAAGAGTTAAAAAAGCAGTTGAAAGATCTTCTTGAGAAAGGTTTCATTCAACCAAGTATCTCACCTTGGGGCGCTCCAGTCTTATTTGTGAGGAAGAAAGATGGTTCTCTTAGAATATGTATAGATTACCGTTAATTAAACAAGGTTACTATCAAGAATAAGTATCCTCTTCCGAGAATTGATGATCTTTTTTATCAACTTCAGGGTGCTACTTGTTTTTCTAAAATAGACCTCAGATCTGGCTATCATCAGTTGAGAGTAAGAGAAAGTGACATTCCTAAGACAGCTTTCATGAACCTTATGAATAGATTATTTAAGCCTTATCTAGATCTGTTTGTTATCGTATGCATTGATGACATTTTAATCTATTCGAGGAATGAAGAAGATCATGCTAGTCATCTCAGTGTAGTTCTCCAAACTCTCAAGGATAAAGAGTTGTATGCTAAATTCTTTAAGTGTGAATTTTGTCTTGAATCTGTGGCATTCTTAGGTCATATTGTTTTCGGTGATGGGATTCGAGTTGACACTCAAAAGATAGAGGCAGTGCAGAACTGGCCTAGACCTACGTCTCCAAATGATATTAGGAGTTTCTTGGGATTGGTTGGCTATTATAGAAGGTTCGTCAAGGGGTTTTCATCTATTTCATCCCCATTGACCAAGTTGACTCAGAAAACAGTTAAGTTTTAATGGTTTGAAGCTTATGAGAAAAGTTTTCAGGAATTGAAAAAGTGGTTGACTACTGCCCCAATATTGACCTTACCAAAAGGTACGCAAGGCTTTTTGGTATATTGTGATGCGTCTAGAGTTGGATTGGGCTGTGTATTGATGCAAAATGGCAAAGTTATAGCTTATGCCTCCAGATAGCTTAAGATTCACGAGAGGAATTACCCAACCCATGATCTAGAGTTGGTTGTTGTAGTGTTTGCTTTGAAGATATGACGTCACTATCTTTATGTGTTCATGTAGATTTGTTCAACGATCACAAGAGTCTTCAGTATGTGTTTAGTCAGAAAGAGCTTAATCTCAAATAGAGGAGGTGGTTGGAGTTACTCAAGGATTATGATATGAGTATTCTTTATCACCCAGGTAAGTCTAATGTGATTGTTGATGCCTTGAGCAGGTTTTCTATGGGTAGTACTTCCCTTGTTGAGGATGGCAAGAAACAGTTAGCAAAAGATGTGCATAGACTTGCACGATTAGGAGTCCGACTAATGGATTCCAACAAAGGAAGAGTAGTGGTGATGAATAGGGATGAATCAGATTAGTGTCTGAAGTGAAAGAGAAACAAGATCAAGATCCTATTTTGCTTGAATTGAAGGAAAATATTCATAAGCAAAAAGTGATGACTTTTGAACAAGGGGGAGATGGAGTGTTGAGGTATCAAGGTAGATTGTGTATACCAAAGGTGGATGAAATCCAAGAAAGGATCATGGAGGAAGCTCATACCTCTAGATATGCTATCCATCCAGGTTCCACAAAGATGTATCGTGTCTTGAGAGAAGTCTATTGGCGGAGTAGTATGAAGAGGGGCATTGCAGAATTCATTGCTAAGTGTACGAATTGCTAACAAGTCAAGGTAGAGCACCAGAGCCCGGTCGTATGGCTCAGAAAATAAATATTCAGAATGGAAGTGGGAGATGATCAAGTATTTCTTTACAGGTTTACCACGGTCTCGCAGACAGCATGATTCGATTTGGGTGATTGTAGATCGAATGACTAAATCATCCCATTTCTTGCCGGTAAAGACTACTTTTTCAGCACAGGACTATGCTAAGTTATATATTCAAGAGATAGTTAGTCAGACTTCATGGAGTTCCGGTATCCATAATTTCATTTCAGATAGAGGTGCGCAATTCACCGCACAATTTTGAAAGTCCTTCCGAAAGGATTTGGGTTCGAAGGTGAACCTTAGTACTGGTTTTCATCCTCAGAATGATGGTCAAGTTAAGCGAAAAATTCAGACTTTAAAATATATGTTGAGGGTGTGTGTGATCGATTTCAAAGGTAATTGGGATGATCACTTACCTCTCATAGAGTTTGCTTATAACAATAGTTATCACTCTAGCATCTAGATGTCTCTGTATGAGGCTCTTTATGGGAGAAGATGTAGAACTCCTATTGGGTGGTTTGAGGTCGGTGAGGCTGAATTGATAGGACCATACTTGGTTCATCAAGCTATGGAGAAACTGAAGACTATTCAAGAAAGGTTGAAAATAGCAGAGTCGTCAGAAATCCAATACTGATGTTAGGAGAAGAGACTTAGAGGTTGAGGTAGGCGATTGGGTTTACTTGAAGGTTTCACCCATGAAGGGTTTCATGAGATTTGGTAAGAAGGGAAAACTAGTCCCCGGTATATTGGTCCTTACAGGATATCCAAGAGGATATGTATAGTAGCTTATGAGTTGGAGCTACCGTCAGAGTTAGCAGCAGTCCATCCGGTATTTCACATTTCAATGTTGAAAAAGTGTATGGGTGATCCTTCGCTTATTATACCGACTGAAAATATTGGTATTAAGGATGGCTTATCTTATGAGGAGATTCCCGTTCATATTCTAGATCGTCAAGTTCGCAAGTTGAGAAACAAGGAGGTAGCATCAGTCAAGGTCTTATGGAGGAATCAATTTGTTGAGGAAGCTACTTGGGAAGTTGAGGAGGATCTAAAGAAGAGATACCCGCATCTCTTTGAGTCCGGAGAAATTCCAAATTAAGGTACTAATCATTTTCTTGGCATTTATTTTAGTTGAAATGTTGTATTATTTTGCATATTGAGTGTTTGAGCTGGGTGTTAGATGTTACCACCCTTAGTCTACGTAGAGTAATCTCATTTGAGGACGAATGTTCCCAAAGGGGAGATATTGTAACATCCCGTCTTAGAAAGAGCTAAAAATAGAAAGAACTAATTTGAAAAGAAACTAATTTTAAATTTTACAAGTTATGCTTAAGTTATGAGTTTTGGGTCAACTTCAAACAGCCATAACTTTCAGTACAGAATGAGTTAGATGGCCTATAAGATATCAAATAAAGTTCTTGGAATCCACTTCCCAACTCCACCGAGTTTGCTAATTTTTGAGCTCGTTTGAGGGAGAAATGCCCATTTGAAGTTGGGCTGTCCAGTTAAGGAAAGTTACCCGAAAATATGAGAGGTATTTTGGTCTTTTCCTTACCCTATCAGATTTTATTCATTTTTAGTAGTTAATTAGGGTTCTAAACTGATTTTGTTTAGCTTACACAATCCTAATTTACGCCAGGGTTTTAGAAAAGATTTCAAGAAGAGAAAAGAGGTGAAAACAGGAGAAAAGTCAAGGCGTTCATCAAGTTCTTGCGAAATCGAAGGTTTTTTCGCCAAGGGTTTGATCCCTAAGAGGTATTTGAGTTCTCATAGTGTTGAGTTTGTTCACCCACACGCCAATCATGTTATTTTCATTGAAGTTTCGTTCTTGAGGTTGAAGAATTTGAGTTCTTGATTTGTTTCTTGAAAGTATTGTTTCCATTCTTGAATTAGGATGGGTTTGATGAGTTCTTGAGATAAACGTTAGTGAATTGAGGGTTTTTTGGAGTAGATTATTGTGTACATAAGTTGAGTATTTGAATCAAAATGATTGGGAAAGAAACCATTTGATTCTAGGCGAAATAGGATAAAAAATGAGTAAGAAAAGATCGGGCAGAAAATAAGGTACCAGGTCCGTGACGCGGACCTGTTCCCCAGAGTGAAATTTCCCTCTCTGCATCGCGAAGAGAACGTGAACTCCGCTATTTCAAAAATTATGTCGCGACCAAATATTATAATTCATCTCCACGTCGCGGACTTGCTCCCCTAGACGGTGTTTTTCAACAATTTTTCATGATTAACTATCTGAAACTCAATTAATCATCACGAAATCCTTCCTACCATAAATCTTAACCTTGAATTCATAATTCTAATTCAAGGTAGAGTTAAAGTTAAATCTAGAGAGTTCTTCGAGTCTTTTCGAAAAGTCTTTTACAATTGTTTTAAACTTGTTTTAAGACTTAAGCATTGAGTTTGAGGAAGAGTAGAGGTGAGTTCATTTTCTTTAAAATGATTTATGGGAACTAAGTATTCCCAAGAGTAAATGTTTTCACATTTAAGATGAGAGGAAACCTCGATTTCCAAAAGAGTTTTCATGAGAATTTTTAGTACTATATATTTTAAGACAAAGATTTTTTAGTATTAATCTTAAACCACAGAAAGAGTTATGTTTTTAAACATATGAGCTAGTTACATTTTGGGAGTAGTAATGAGCACCGATATGAGGACGAGTTCATATAACTCAAAGTCTCCATAAACCATGTAGCCAACGTGGGTAGAAAGGGTCATACTTTTTAGATGATTCCTTAATGATTTTTAGCATAGACTAGTGGATCCACTTAGTAGTAGATCTATACCCCAGCAAATTATAAGACAGTTCTGGCAGCGTGGGCTAGACGATGTATCATCACATAGCTCATAGTGATGGTTGTTGGTTAGATAATCTCCCATAGAGTTACTTGTATTTTTATATACAAAACTGAGTTATTATAGTATTTTTCAATACATTGAGTTGCTCTCAATTATTTTAAAATATTTTATTTATATTGCATCTTTATCACTACTTTATATTGAAATGAGTTGAGTTGAGACGAGGTAAGTGTTTCTTTAGTTCCATTTCAAGATTATGACTTCTTTTAGAATTATCCTCACATGCTCGTACATTCAATGTACTGACGCAATTTGGCCTACATCTTTTATGATACAGATACCGTTAACTAGGATCAGCACCAAGCGCTTCGTCGATCCAATTGAGTTCCAGAGTTGTTGGTGAGCCTCCTTGCTTTCGGAGGATCCCTTATTTACTTTCAGTATTTCAGTTATTAGGATGATAGGGGGTCTTGTCCTAACATTCCTCATAGTATTAGAGGATTCATAGATAGATAGACGGTAGTTCAGGAATCTTTTCCATTTTCAATTTAAAATGTTTAAAGACTTGAGTTGCCTCTTTGGCCAGTTGAATGTTCCTTTACAACATTTTGAGTTTTTTTAAATGTTGATTAAGTCTTCCGCTAAGAGTTAAGTCAGGCCAAGGGTTCACTTGGGGCCAATAATGGTTCTCGAGTGCCAGCCACGTCCAGGGTGTAGGCTCGGGGTGTGACATTTACTGTAGTTTTGATGCAACTTGGAGTTTTGCATGCATCTTAAGCATTTATTAGTAGATGTGATGGTGTTTTGCTTGGATATTTGCAGGAAATAGGTTATGGAGCAGCTTGTACTAAAATGTTGCAGCAGCAACAATTTTTAGTGATTGATGACTTTACCTAAGAGTCGTTGTTACTTATACAAGCCATAGGTAGGAGTTGTGGTTTGAAATGCAGATTTCTGGAGCTAAGTGTAAAACAAAGGAAGCTAATGACGAGCCGTAGTTACTTCTACGAGCCATACATATCAGTTGTAGAAAAATTCATAAAAGTTGAGCTCTAGTACATGAATAACGGTTTACCAGGACGGGCTGTAGAAAGCACTACGAGTCGTAGATCATGCCAGTAGAAATTGCTCTCCATAAATGACTACCCAAGTCGAATTTCCTTTGATTTCCTTTTCCTACATTATTTAGGATTTTGTTTTCCATAAATATTAGTTGTTTTTTTTGTTTTTGGGTTGTTAGACGATTTGAGACCTTTTGTTTTGGCTTTGAGAATTATTTTGCAAACATTTTGAGCATTTAATTCTTGAAGTGTTGGTTTATAAAAATTTCTTTTGTTCAATAATTCAAGATTCCGAATTTCATCTACCCTAATTGGAAGTTCATGATTTATTCTATTAACTATATTATTAATTGTCATTTAGCTAAATCCACAACTAGGGTTGTGGTAACCAATATCAAAGTAGACCTAATAATTAAGTAATTCTTGAATAGTGTTTATGCATGTATTGTTGATCTCTTCGTTTTGAATGTTTTTTAACGGTGCGCAACATTAGAACCCGCCTTATTCCCACTTTCCCGACCAAAGAAGTAATGAATGGGAAAAAAGATTAAACAACGGAGATTTAGCATTGATAAACTGCTATCTAATAGCCTAATCCAAATATGTGAGGGCTAATCTTGGATCAAGGGTTAGGGTTAGTAAAGCATACATTCGTAGACCGACCAAGTTGTGTGGTGAAATTCCCTACTTGGTTGACCAATCACTTAGGATATACCTAACTTACCGACTTTGTATGTCAAACACAAGGAAATAGTTACTATTATAAAGGTTTATTGCATTAAGAACTTGTGGGGAACACATATACCCTAGTTTCATCTCATATTGATCTTACAAACTGTGAATCCTGTTACTTGGGTACTTGTTACTAAACATCAATAAATCATTATTTTGTGTTACCAAACCCTTTTTTTACGGAAATAATCTGACGAAAAGTAAAATCAACAGCAAATTGGCCCAAGTTTAGACCATATTCCTCGTGGGATCGACCCTTACCTCTGTTAGGTTCTTTATTTGACAACGACCACTTATAATTCTTTAGGGAAGTGTAATTTGGGCGTATCAAATTTTGGTGCCTCTGTCGGGGAATAAGGCTTTTAGTATAGACTATTTTTTATTGGATTTAGTCAATTATTTTCTTATTTATATTTTGTTTTGTTTTTGTTTTCTACAGGTCTTATTTCCAATGTATGTCAAGTAAAAGGAATCAAGTCAATCCCCTGACCCCTTACGATCCTGAATTAAGAAAAACTTTGCGAAGAATGGCCGGAAAAGATCATAATCTTGGACTAAATAATGATCCAAATGGAGATGATCGGGTGGGGGTGCATGGAGCTCAACGTCTTGGAGTAGTGGAAGTGCCTAGAAACATGCACTATAGCCCTCTCTTTGACAATGTGGAAAGAGTCCACAACTAGCAAGCACCCGATGTGCGTGATAATTTCAGAGTTGATCATAATGATGTGGGATCAACGGGTGCTATAGTTGTTCCCCCATTACCACATGGACTTACGTTTATGGTTGCAAACAGTCTAATACAAATGCTTACATCTATAGGGTTATTTCATGGTTTTCCATCTGAAGACCAATATGCTCATCTGAGTAAAGTCATCAGTATGTGTAAGAGTAGTGTGGTGATGCCATACTTAGACATGGATGCGATCGGTTTGTGTGTGTTTCCTACTATCATTGACGGGTGATTTTATTGTGTCACTATCTGATCAGCTCCCATATAACTCAATTTCCATATGGCCAGAGTTGCATAGAGTGTTCTTGGAAAAATACTTCCCGTGTCAAATAAGATAAAGCTCAAAGATAAACGTAACAACTTCATGGATCTACATGGGGAATCAGTCAGTGATTCTTGGGACACGGGTTTCATGAGAAGCATATCGAACCACCGTATTGATGATAAACCGCTCAAGGATTACTTTTATAGAGGGATGGATGACAATTGGAAAGCTATGCTAGATATTATTGGTAAAGGATCTTATGGGGAAAACACATTTCAGGAGATTGCTGAGAAAATTGAGAAGATGTCAAAGAATAATAAGGCATGGAGCACTAGAACATCTGCGACTAGAAAGAGCACTTTCTCGATACAAGCTACACAGAATCAGTTCAATGATGACATTTGGGAAGAGATGGTGCAGTTGAGAACAGAGGTTGGCTTAGTATTGAAACATTTGAGTAGAAGTGCTGAGAAAGTAAATCCAATGAACTATCATACTAGAGCACCATCGGCTGATGAGTATGTTTATGAGGAGGATGCAAACCTTGTGAATGATCAGACGGGGGTTTCCATACCAACACCCAAGCATCTAATCAGGTTAATTGGTTAAGGAAATCAAGGTCAGAACTACAGTAACTATAATCGAGAAGGGAACTATAATCATGATGGAAATTATAATAGTGACAACAACTACAACATTAATGTGTATAATAATAGAAACAATAGGAGTGACCCTTATGTTCCACCAAGGAATCAAGATGGAGGATTGAGTTTGAATTGCATTGAGGATATGATGGCTAAGATGATGAAAAAGTTTTAACTCAACTGATGACAATGTGAAATAAATGCGTACTAATTTATTATGTATTGGCAGAAGGTAGAGTCACATGTTGTATCGATAAGACAAATTAAGCAGCAGCTGAGCCAATTATGTTCAAGTACAAATCCACGCCAACAAGGAACACTTTCCAGCAATACTATACGAAATCCGAAGAATGATGAACATTGCATGACAGTCACTACTAGAGGTGGAAAACATACTATTGACCCTCATATGCTGATAAGGGTGGAAAGTACGAAAGAGTCGGAGGGGGATGAGTTGAGGTAGTGGAACAACAAAAGGATCAAAATGAGAACGAAGCAGAAGTTACTCAAAAGATCATTCCAATGTCGAGAAATCTGCCTCCCTTCTCACAAAGGTTGGTCAAGAAGATTGAAGAAGGAAAGTATCACAAGTTCATATCCATGTTGAAGCAGTTATCGATCAATATTCCTCTGATTGAAGTGCAAGAACATATGCCAAGCTATGGTAAGTTCATGAAAGACCTTGTGACCAAAAACATGGCTATCAATTTTGAAGGTGATGATAAGTTACAGCATTGTAGTGCTATTGCTACTAGATTGCTAGTACAAAAGAAGGAAGATCCCGAAGCTTTTATTATCCTTTGTACCATTGGTATGTTACACTTTGCTAAGACCCTATGTGACTTGGGTGCTAGCATAAATCTGATATCGTTGTTTGTGTTCAAGAAATTGGACTTGGGATCCCCCAAACCGATTGCAATGTGGATACTTATGGTTGATCAGACAGTGAAGAAACCAATTGGGGTACTCCAAGATGTTCTTGTTAAAGTTGAGGCATTCATATTTTTGGCGGATTGTGATATTAGATAGTGAGGTTGGTTTTGAAGTGCCTATCATCCTAGAGAGACCATTCCTTGCTATTGGGCGTGCTTAAGTTGATATGAAAAGAGGGTAAATGAAGTTTCGATTGAACAATCAAGAGGTGACATTTAATATTTGCAAATCAATAAAACATCAAAGTAACCTTAAATTGGTATCAGTTGTGAATTACACTATTGAGGAGAACCTAGATCCATCTATTGAAGAGAGATTAGGTGTTGAAACATTAGTTGTTATGATCATGAATTTTGATGGAGAGGGACTTGAAGAGTATGATGAGTTAGTTTCTGCACTTGATAGGGTGGATTTCCGTTGTCGCCCACCAAAGAAGTTGAATTTGGATCTCAAGAATCAAGAAACTCCACCCGCAAAACAATCAATTGATGAGCCTCCAAAATTGGAGCTAAAGCCTCTCCCATCTCATTTTTGGTATGTGTTCTTGGGCGAAGATAGAACTTTACCGGTCATTATTGATGTTGATTTGAACGAAGGGCAATTAGATGCATTGATATTGGTGTCAAAGCGGTTCAAAAGGGCAATAAGATGGACTATTGCTAACATTATTGGTATTCCACCAGGTAATGTTCTCACAAGATTCAACTCATTCCTAATAGTAAACCAAGTATTAAGCACAAAATAAGATTGAATCTACCACTGCAAGAAGTTTTGAAGAAGGAGATTATCAACTGGTTAGATGTTGAGGTAGTGTATTCTATCGCCAATAGTAATTGGGTGTGTCCGTTTCAATGTGTGCCAAAGAAGGAAGGAATCATTGTGGTTCCCAACACAAAGAATGAGCTTGTCCCAATGAGGTTTGTCAGTGGTTGGAGGTTCTGCATGGATTACTATAAATTAAATCCATGGATACAGAAATATCATTTCCAAAGACCGTTCATGGACCAAATGTTAGATCGTCTAGCTGGAAAGGGTTGGTATTGTTTGCTTGATGGGTATTCGGGCTACAATCAAATCTCTATAGATCTAGAAGACCAAGAGAATACTACTTTCACTTGTCCTTATAGGATGTTTACTTTCAAAAGGATGTCATTCGGGTTGTGTAATGCACCGACGACTTTTCAACAAGGCATGATGTCTATATTTTCTGATATGGTGGAAGACACTATCGAGCTATTTAAGGATGACTTCTCCATGATTTGTGACTTGTCTGATGATTTCTTGGCACACTTGGGTGATTTTCTACAACGCTATTAAGAATGAAATCTAGTGTTAAACTAGGAGAAGTGTCACTTTATGGTATAAGAGGGCATCGTTCTAAGCCATCACATTTCGCAAAAGGCATCGAGGTTGATAGAGCAAATGTCGAAGTGATTGAAAAGTTGCCACTATCTATATCCATGAAGGTTTTAGAAGTTTTCTTGGTCATGCTAGGTTCTATAGGAGATTTATCAAATATTTCACAAAAATGGCTCACCCATAGTGGAATTTGCTCGAAAAGGAAACAAAATTTGACTTTGATGATGCTTGTCTAAAAGCATTTGAGGGACTGAAAGAGAAGTTGACTTCTGCACCAATTATTATTTCAGCGGATTGGGGACAACCGTTTGAAGTGATGTGTGATGAGAGTAGGGTGACACTTGTTGAGTATTGGGGCAAAGGTGAGAGAAGATTCTTCATCCCATATATTGTGCGAGCAAAGCCCTAAATGTTGCTCAAAAGAATTAAACTATCACTGAACAAGAATTTCTTACTATAGTCTTCGCGTTTGAAAATTTTAAATCCTATTTTCTTGGCACTAAAGTCATTGTGCACATTCATTATTCGGCATTGAGGTATCTTATGGAAAAGAAGGATGCAAAACTGAGACTGATTCGATGGGTGCTATTGTTGCGAGAATTCAATTTTGAGGTAAAATATAGAAAGGGAATGGAAAATCAAGTTGTTGATCACTTGTCCAGATTAGAGGAAAAGGCAATGTTGAAATTAGTTGATGGATTTGAAATAGAAGATACGTTCTCAGACGAACAGGTTTTGGCTGCTTCTTTTGATCTTATCCCATTGTTCGCTGATTTTGCTAATTACTTGGTAAGTCATGTGGTGCCTTTGGATTTGTCATTCCACCAAAGAAGGAAATTCATGTCTGATGTGAAAAGTTTTTCCGGCATTGTGTTCTTGAGGTTGAGATGATGAGTATATTTGAAGCTTACCATTCATCTCCTATTGGTGGCCTAGTGGTATTCGAAATGCTCATAAGATCTCGCAGTGTGGGTATTATTGGCTTACTATACTCTAAGATGCTCATGATTTCACCAAGTCTTGTGATCATTGTCAAAGAGAATGAGGTATTTCAAGGAAGAAAGAACTCACATTGACTCATATTATGGTGATTGAACTATTTGATGATTGGGGCCTTGACTTCATAGTTCTATTTGTGAGTTCGAATGGGATGAAGTACACATTTGTAGTGGTTGACTATGTATCTAAATGGGTGGAAGTTGTTGCACTTTCAAACAATGAAGGAAAGAGTGTCACCACATTCCTGAAAATAGAATATCTTCTCCAGATTTGGTACACCAAGGGCAATTATCAGGGATGGAGGTTCTCACTTTTGTAATAAATTGTTCAAGGTGTTGATTCTGAAGTATGGTGTTCGTCACAACATAGCAACTCCTTATCATTTGCAGTCTAGTGGGCAAGTTAAAGTGTCAAATAGAGAAATTAAGCAAATCCTTAGACTGTGAATGTGAACAAAACTGATTGGTCAAGAAAGCTTTATTGTGCTCCATGGGCCTATCGCACTGCATTCAAGACTCTCATATGTATGTCTCCCTACCAACTTGTGATTGGGAAGTTTTGTCGATTGCCTGTAGAGTTAGAGAATAAAGCGATATGGGCACTCAAAAAGTTGAGTCTAGATTAGCATGCCGGATCAAGTAAAATGTTGAATGAGTTGAATGAGCTTGATGAGTTTCTCCTAAAAGTATATGAAAGTCAAAACTTGTATAAGGAAAAGATGAAGAAGTACCATGATCAAAAGTTTGAAAAGCGTGAATTTATTCCCAGTGATTTGATACTTCTATTCAATTCAAGGTTGCGCTTGTTCCCTGGCAAGCTCAAGTCTAAGTGGACGGAGCCATTCAGAGTTTTAGAAGTGTTCTCACACAGAGCAGTTGAACTTGAGAATGAGGAAGGATCAAGATCAAGGTAAGTGGTCAACAGATCAAAATCTACTTAGGTCAACCAAAGGAGGTAAAAGAGGTAATAGAAGAATGGGATCTTGATGAAGTCTGAGTAGTCAAGGAGTTTGCATCGTGACGCGATGTCAAATCAAGAACTACTTGGGAGGCAACCTAAGATGTAATCAACTAGTTTAACAGTATTCAAGTGATTTTTATGTTTGAAAGTTTTCTAGTGATTTTTATGTTTTTAAGTTTGATTTTTGGCTAGATTATGTTACTCTAGGGGCCGTGTCCAAAAAGAGTCAAGAAAATGTAAAAGAAAGTCCTAATGTTTGCTACATATGCAAGAAAGAAAGAAAAAATTTGGAAAATTTTAAAATGCAGAAGGTTCTACGGTTTGGACCTACGGGTCATAGGACAACCTATAGACCATAGGTCTGATCCGTAGAATCTTGGTGTAAGGTAAGTCTTCCAGGACTAGCTCTACAGTTCCCATTTACAAGTCGCCGTTCATTCAACGAACCAAAAATAACATCCGTAGAATTCAATGTCCAAATACATCTGCAGCTTTAAGCCTATGGGTGCACAGTACGAACCGTACAAACTTTGACAATCCATAGTCTGCACTCATAAACCCCAGGTATGTTTCCTAAATTTTGCTAAGTGTTGAGAAGAATGACGGAAGGCGTCTACAGCTCGTATGAATAACTACAGACCGTAGACGGGGTTTTGTAGAACTTGTCTGTTTAATTTTAATGACCCAACTCGCGACACATTCTAAATAAAACTCCCCAAATTCAAAGTAATCCCCCATTTCCTCCAGTCCAACCGTTACAAACCGTTGCACCCCTCTATTTTCTCACCCTTTCACATCCAAATCACATCCCTTACGATCCCTATTCTCATCATTCAATTCCTTCCTCCCATATTCTCCGTTTCATCTTCTTTTCTTCCATTTCTCACAAATTTTCACTCCTCCAAAAGCAAGGTTGTCGTGTGTTTGGGAAATTGTTGAATTAGTTATCTCATTCTAGGTGTCTAGGGAATGAAGAGCTCCACCGGATTCTAGGATTGCTATTGAGTTATTGTGTGAACGGGTTTTAAATGATTTTTGGGATTCGAAATATATCTAAACATTGACCGAAATTGTTGTAAGAATCCCAATCTTTGAGCAAGACCTATTACCCTGCACTATTTAATATTGTATTTTAAAGATATGTAGGTGCCCACGTGAATATCATAAATATTGCATCATTATAAATAGTAACTTGTCCAACTGGACACTTATATATCTTTAAACTACACTATTAAATAATCCAGGGGTAATAGGTCATGTCCAAAGTTTGAGATTGTTACAACAATTTCGGTCAAAGTTCAAATATATTTCAGTCCTTTTTTTTCATGATCTTTTTTATAAAAAAAAACTATTGGGTTATTTATTCAGTTTTATTTTTTTAATATTGAGTTATTTTGTAAACTGATGACCTAGTAACACTATAATAAATATCAGCGAATTTAATTTTTACTTGTAAATGAATTTTTAATATTGAGCTCAAAGAGTAACGGCTAAGCGGTCGAAAAAACAGAAGTATAAAAGGAGGCGGAATTCGATATTTTGGACTTGTAAGAACATATTTGGGAAACTGCTCATTGCCTTTGATTTCTTGGTGTTTAATCGATTTTGAGTTTTGCTTTGAATTCTCTTTCGCATAAATTTTCAATTTTACAAGCTGCCTATGGCCTACGAGAACACCGGTGAGTTTTTGATTTTCTTTTCTTCTTTCCATTTTCATGTCTCAATTAGGGTTTTACAGAATCATCGTCTGCACTGTTCTGTTCTTCGCCTGAATTTTTTGATTAATTTTGAAGGAACTTTGTGTGGTGTTAATATGTCTTCAATTTTCTTGCTTTTAACAACTAATCTGTTTGCAATGAAAACAGTTCCTTTGTCATAATGGAGAAGTAGTTGCTTCTTGAATTATATTTGCTTCTTTAAGATTAATTGCTACTTGTTATTCGGCCTCAAGATTTTTTGTTTTAGGCAGAATTACAAAGAAAAGAAAAGAAATCTCGAGGTAGAATTAAGAGTTTTAAAGACTATGCATCTCGGGTTTCTAATCCGGTGGAGGAATTCAAATCTTAGTTTGGAATCTGTTGTAGGGGTGCACCTGCACCTGCTGCAGTTTAAAATATTAGTTTCGGAGGTCTTTCGTTTGACAGAAACTGATCATTGTTGTTCTAGGCACGACGAGGTTCGTGAGTTTTCTTTTGTACATATGTATGGCATTATAACTATCGTTACTGTATGTATTTTAATCTGTAAACCTGCCAACTATTGCAGGAACCGATGAGGATCTTCCTCTGTCAGATCGGAGTATGATACCAAGAGGTGGTGGCTTTGGTACTGGAAATGACAGAGCTGCTATGATGTATGATGAAACTGACATGGAGGTGGAAATTCAACAACTTGAGCAAGAAGCATACAGTTCAGTTCTAAGAGCCTTTAAAGCTCAGGCTGATGCCATTACTTGGGTACTTTTTTTTTAGAATATGTTACTGAATCTAATATTTGATTTTGTTTGATCAGCCTTACATGGTTGCTAAATGAATGTGTTTTCTTCAGGAGAAGGAAAGTCTCATATCTGAATTAAGAAAAGAGTTAAGATTGTCCAGTGAACACCATCGAGAATTTCTTGGTAGAGTCAATGAAGATGATGTTATCCGAAGAATAAGGTTAGCTTTGTAGCTAACTCTTGTACCTCTTGGATTTTTCTGTGGTTTGTTCTGCAGTCAAGAGTAACTCTGACTACTCTTTTTAGGGAGTGGAGGATATCTGGTATGCGTGGTACTGGTCAAGTTGTTCATGATCAAATACCCAGTTCTTCTGTCTCAGCTTCACGTAGGAATCAAATCATAGCCCCATCTTTACCTTCTCACTCCTTTTATGGACCATCTCCTACTTTTCGGCCACCAGCTGCTACTGCAGAAAACCAGCCATCTACATCCACTGCCAATAGAGATCCCAAGGTAAAAAAAACATAAATCTGTAAGTCAGATATTGCTAAAAGATATGCAAGTTTACCAGACACTTCTTGAATGATTCTCTGATTTTGAGTATTTTTCTTTAAACTTCACAGGACCAGACTATGCCTGGTGTGTCTTCAACAGAAATGCAGTATCCTTCCTTGGGTCCATCTGGAAGAGGCCAATCCAGTAACCAGGTTTCTGAACCTGACGAGCCAGTATCATTTGATCCATTGATTGGAAGGAAAGTGAGAACTAGATGGCCTGATGACAATATTTTTTATGAAGCAGTCATAGCTGATTGTAAGGCAGCTGAGGTGTGCATGATTTCTTGATTGTAGATTACTAATTATTTAATAATTTCTTGTGATTGGTTTCTGAAGTCTCTTAATGCACATTGGCAGGGTAAACATGTTCTTGTTTATGATAGGGGTAGTGCAAATGAGACGTCGGAATGGGTCAACCTTAAAGAGGTAAGTTGATGCTATTTTATCCATGATCCAAAACATTTTTCTTTACTTTTTCGCATTCATAGTGTTTCTAAAATGAAAAAAAAAAAAACATAGAGAAAGCTGCAAAGCGGGGTCAAGATGAATCATACATTTTATGCGAAATGCCAAAAATACAATATCTGTTTTACCAATATCAAATTGTAATTAAAATGACTGGTTTCAACATCTAGTATTTGCTATTGATGATATCTTTTCCAAAAAGATGATGTATTACAGAATGAACCAACAACATATTTTATTAGTAGGAGTACTTTCAATAAGTTTGTGTTTCTCATATTAACAGTGTTTCTTAGTGTTAATAAGTTCTTGATTTTACAATGATAATGGTATTTTCATGTTATGTTAAAGCTTGTTATTTTCGACATAACAAATGAAACAGCCTGATATCTTCCTTCTTTTTTAATCTTTCTTGAAAAAAAATTTAAAAAAAATAATGTACAAAACATAAATGCACCGAAGGGTGTGGCCAAGTAGTCAAGGAAGTGGTTAAGAACCCTGAGGTTTCAGTATCAAAACTCAGCGGACACAAAAAACACTAGGCGATTCTTCCCTTCTGGAATTAGTCGTCTTGTCCATATCCTGTGGAATAAGTCTGAGGTGCACGAAATCTTGCTCGGACAACAGTTATCAAAAAAAAAAGTATGTTGAGTTGGATCATTGTTGCACCTGTGTCAAATCCTCCAAAAACGCAGGGACACAAACCCATCAACATTTTTAATGAGTCCGAACAAACAAAGAAAGAAAGCATATGTAAAGAATCCTAATACACAAATAGCAAATGGTCTCTTTTTCATCTTTTTCTCTTTTCTTCCCATCATTAATCATATCAAAATAAGCCATTGATGCTCGCCAGATCACCTCGTTTCAATTACTTCACCCCATTAAGCAATAAAATTGATCGAATTTAATAACCCTGGCATGTTTATTGGCAAATCCATTTCCTATTTGTTTATTAGGGTGTAGTGTGAAGAGAAATTGCTGTTTGATCTTTCAAGTTAGTTCATGCTATGTATCATTGGCTTGTAATGTGTGACTGGTGTTAGCATGATATTCATCTGCAGGTCTTGGACAGTCACTGATAGGCTTCTGAAACATGCCTCGTGCTCCAATTGATTGCTTAAAAACTAGGAATCGCCTGATAGTCAACTCTGTATTAGCTCCTATTTATCATTTACTTATTGTTCTTAATTCTGGCATGTGTAGTCAGTTTTGTCTTCTATCATGCTTTAGTTTATTTTGAAGAGCTTCTTTAAGGTTTTAACTTATTTGTCTTCTTTGATAGATCTCTCCGGAGGATATCCAGTGGGAGGGTGAAGATCCTGGAATTTCTCATCATGGAAATAACAGTGAATCAGGGCGTGGACGTGATAGTGATCCAGTTGCAGTTAGAGGCCTAGGTTTGACTATGCGTCAGTCTAAAACAGATTTTCCATCATCACATTATGGCATAGGAAAGAAGGGAGATGATGATATTGTGTTACTTCGCACTGATATGTTGATTAACGAGGTAACAATAGTTTCACGCTACACACAAAGATATTACCTTCCTGCAACTGTTCATTGACTCGTGAGTGTGGTTAGGTGGAGAAGAGGATCTTTGGTGCCTCTCATCCAGGCCCTCTGGAGGTTGAGAAGGCAAAGGAAGTGCTGAAGGTTAGTGGCACCAATCTTTGTGGTGATTGTGTCCTGCTCACTCATTAATATCACAAGAAAGTTTTAATTGTTTTACATTATTCAGGATCATGAACAAGCACTTGTGGCAGCTATTTCAAGGCTTGATAAGATGATATCTGATGGAGATAGCAGTATGAACCGTGCTAAGTGATTTTCTATTTGTTTTTCATTTTAGGCTTCATCATATTTGGATTGGATAACTTTATGATGAGGTTTTCTTTTTTTTGGAGGGGGGTGAGGATTAAATCTGTTGATACTAGTATACTACGGCTACTAAAACTGAATGCACATTGTAACCTTGGTTTTGTCAAGGATTTAAAAATTGGGTCTCAATGTGGATTGCAAGTCATCTGAAACTACTACCATGTAACTCATGGTTACTTCAAGTCCTGCTTAAGATTTTGACTTTTATGAATTTTTACTGTGCACTTCTGACCTTTCATCAGTTATTCCTCAAGTTAACACATTTTCATCCAAATTAAACCATAAGTAATTTTTCACTTTCCAGCTATTACCAGTTAATGTCTCATGTGAAAATCTTCTAACAGGGATCAACTAAAAGTCCTTGGTGTTCGTTAAGACTGAATGCTAATGAAGTTCTCTTCCCCTTTCCCAAAACCTTAATCATGAGGAACTTTCAGTAGTGAGTCCATGTGTGTAGATTGTATGCATTTTGTTGAACGAGGACTGTTCATTGGTTGTGTTGCTTATACTGTTGTCACTTTTTCTTTTTGCAACTAAAATCTGTTGCCTTGATCCCAAAATCATGCATCCTCTGCCTTATAGCCTGTAACTTGCTGAATATTATCTCATTCGACATGTGCTTAATGGTATATGACGATATTCAACTTAACTAACCGTAATCATGAGGAACTGTCAGTAGTGAGTCCAAGTGTGTGGGTTGTGTGCATTGTGTTGAACAAGGATTGTTCATTGGTTGTGTTGCTTATACTGTTGTCACTTTTTCATTTTGCAAGTAAAATCTATTGCCTTGATCCCAAAATCATGCATCTTCTGCCTTATAGCTTGTAACGTGCTGAATATTATCCCATTCGACATGTGCTTAATGGTATATGACGATATTCAACTTAACTAACCGTAATCATGAGGAACTTTCAGTAGTGAGTCCAAGTGTGTGGGTTGTGTGCATTGTGTTGAACAAGGATTGTTCATTGGTTGTGTAGCTTATACTGTTTTTACTTTTTCATTTTGCAAGTAAAATCTATTGCCTTGATCCCAAAATCATGCATCTTCTGCCTTATAGCTTGTAACGTGCTGAATATTATCCCATTCGACATGTGCTTAATGGTATATGACGATATTCAACTTAACTAACCGTAAACAACCAGCAGCACTTCCTCCCATCGTATATAGGCTTCCTGCAAGTTGTACTCTTCAAACTTCGTAAGGACCACAAAAACCCTACAGCTAGACCAGAAACTGTTGAAACTAATATACTATATCTGAATGCCATTGTACTGCATTCCATTACCCTTGCTTTTAGTCAAGGACCTGAAAATTGGGTCTTAATTAACTATCAGTGAGTGTCTCATGTGAAAATTCCTTCCCATGGAGATCAACTAATAGATTTTGGTGTTCATTGAGACTTAATGCTAATGAAGTTCTTTTCCCTTCACGCGAGACCTTTCATGAGAAACTTTCAGTAGTGAGTCAAAGTATGAGATTGTATGGATTGTGTTGAACAAGTGGTGCATATATCCCAAAGGTTTCAATGGTTGTGCTGCTTATACTGTCATACTGAAAGGAATCATGAATGGGATAGAATCACCCCAACAAGTATGAGATTGTATGGATTTTGTTGAACTTTCACTGCTTCTGGTGCTTAGAGTGTAACTTTTTTTTTTCTTTGCCTCCCACAATCTTTAGGTTGTGGAGTTGCTATTTTTGCTGTTTTGGGGCAAGAAGAGTGTAGGACTAGTGGCGCATAGCTGGTTAGCTAGAAGCAACAGATAATAGGGTCCATATTGAGTTTTCCTCAATTGTTTGATGTGGGGGATTGTTTTCCAATGGGTTAATGTTCAACCCTTTTTTTATGACCATGGTGTCCAGACCAGCTTTTGCACACCTCGACTAATTCCATTGGATACTTGCTACCTCCCACTTGCAGCAGTTACCAGGTAACTTTGTCCACTGATGCTAGGACACATGGGAAGAATCACCTAGTGTTTTCTTCACCGATGGGATTTTAACCTAAAACCTCATGACTCTCAACCACTTCATTGAGGACTAGGGATCACCCTGGGTTACTAAAGAGTCGTCGAACTTCTCGATGACCGAATAAGAGAGGATTTTACCGCTTTCTCTTCTCTCCAGCACTCTCGGACTGATCATCTTGCTGCAACAAAGCAAGCTTAGGAATGAATCTAATGGAAATTTAGGTCAATTGATTCGGTTTTCTCGAAATCAACAAGTGGACTTGAAATCATAGTGTTACTGGATATTGGCTCGATTGCAGGAATCCTAAAGATTCGAGGATCGAAAGATTGTCCAGGAGAGAACTCGAGGATTCAATCAATGGAGATGAATAGAAGAAGAGAGAAACAGAGAGAAGAAGAGAGAAAGTGAATCTGTATATTTCATATATTCCCTGTAACTGATGATTACAATCTATTTATGAAGAATACATTTTAACTGACTTATTCTATCTAACAGATTAACAGATTCAGTTACACTAACAGTTTAACTAACTTCCAGTACACTGATCAACTAACATTTGATTATTGTAACAGTACTCCCCCCATACAAAAGATCCTTGACCTCAAGGATCAAAGGAAGGAAATCTTGTCTTCAGGACAGTAGCAAATTCCCAAGTGGCAACATCAGCAGGCAGTCCAACCCATTTAACCAACACCTGAGCAACAGCTTTGTTGCCTCGCTTAACCAACCTTCGTTGCAAAACAGATTCAGGACCAGGACAATTAGGATTAGCCAAATCAACAGTAGGAGGACAAGAAATGGAGGAAGGAACTGCATAACACCGCTTTAACAATGACACATGCACAGTAGGGTGTATCTTCACTGAACTAGGCAAAAAGAGGGTGTAAGCCACAGGACCAACTCTCTTGATGATCTGAAACGTGCCATAATACTTAGCAGCAAGCTTGTGGGAAGAGTGATGAGATATGGTAGCCTGTTTATAAGGCTGCACTTTAAAATAAACCCAATCTCCAACAGAAAATTGTCTATCACTCTTATGGGAGTCTGCTTGTTGCTTCATCCGAAGCTGAGCTCTTAGTAAATGATGTTTCAGTAGCTGCAACTTGAGCTCTCTATTCACCAGTGTCATGTCAACTTCAGCAGAAGCTGACTCACCTGGTAGGTAAGGAAGATGGAGGGGTGGGGGTCGACCATACAAAGCCTCATAAGGGGTTGTGTGAATGGCTGAGTGAAAACAAGTGTTATACCAGTACTCAGCCATAGGTAAACAAGCTAACCAATTTGAAGCATCATCATTACAGTAGCATCGCAAATAGGTTTCCAAGCATCTGTTTAACACCTCAGTTTGTCCATCAGACTGAGGATGATAAGCCGTAGAGGTATTCAACAATACACCTTGCAGAGTAAAGAGCTCTTGCCAGAAGGAGCTCAAAAAAACAGCATCTCTATCACTAGTAATAGCATCTGGAAGACCATGGAGTCGGACAACGGTATCCAAGAAAACTTGAGCAACTGATTGAGCTGTATAAGGATGTTTCAACGGAAGGAAATGACCATATTTGCTGAGTCTATCAACCACCACCAAAATCACCTCATGTCCTTTAGACTTAGGAAGACCATCAATGAAATCCATACTGATTTGAGACCAAACTACCTCAGGAATTGGCAAGGGTTGTAACAAACCAGGGTATGCAGCCAAATCAGACTTATTCTTTTGACATACATCACATTTTTGAATGAATTCCTTCACCTCGGTCCTTATGTTCTTCCAATAAAACAATGTCAACAATCTCTTGAGGGTAGCTTCAACTCCGGAATGACCACCAAGAGGCCCAGCATGCCACAAGGTGATAATGTCAGTCCTTAAGCTCTGTACATTTCCAATCACAAGCTTCCCTTTCCTTCTTAACTGACCTTGTAACCAAGTGAATTGGCTGTGGGAAGTAGGATCTGCCTGTAGCTCGGTGATTAACTGATGCAGCTCCTGATCTGAATGCCAACTCGCCACTATAGCTTGAAAAAGATCAGTATTAGTAGGTGAAATTATCAAAGCCAGAAACTCAGCTCCAGTCACTCTGGAAAGTGCATCAGCTACTTTGTTCTCAATTCCCTTTTTGTACTCAATAGAGTAATCAAATGGCATGAGCTTAGTCAACCACAACAATTGAGAATTAGTATGCAACTTTTGCTCCATAAGAAACTTTAAGGCTTTCTGATCAGTCCTAATAACAAACCTCTGACCTAGTAAGTATTGAGACCACTTAGTAACGGCCTGAACAATTGCCAATAACTCCCTATCATATACTGATAAGGCAGCATGCCGGGAAGACAAAGCTTTACTAATAAAAGCTATAGGATGCCCTTCCTGCATAAGCACAGCCCCTATCCCATAGCCACTAGCATCCGTTTCAACAATAAAAGTCTTGCTTGCAACAGGCAAAGCCAAGACAGGTGCTTGAGTTAGTGCCTCTTTCAATTGTACAAAGGCTGTTGAGCTGTGGGATTCCATTTGAACTTATCCTTCTTTGTAAGACCATTGAGAGGTCTACTAATCATCCCAAACCCTTGGATGAACCTTCTATAATAACCAGCTAAGCCTAAGAACCCTCTCAACTGCTTAAGAGTAGTTGGGACAGGCCAATCTTTAACTGCTTTGATCTTCTGAGGATCAGTAGACACACCCTCTGCTGTTATAAAGTGACCTAGGTATTCAATCCTACGAACACCAAAGAAACATTTACTTTTTCTAGCAAATAACTGGTGCTCCACCATCTTCAAAAAGACAGACTTCAAATGCAATACATGATCTTCTATGGTCTTACTGTATATCAATATATCATCAAAAAATACCAATACATGCTTCCTTAGAAATTGCTGGAACACAGAATTCATTAATCCTTGAAATGTAGCTGGAGCATTTGATAATCCAAAGGGCATAACCAAGTACTCGAAATGTCCAGAGTGAGTTCTGAAAGCAGTTTTAGGCACATCCTCATTAGCCATTCGTAGTTGATGATATCCAGACCTTAAGTCTATTTTAGAAAATATCTTGGACCCTCCCAATTCATCCAATAGGTCCTCCACTATAGGAATTGGAAACTTGTTCTTGATAGTAGACTTATTCAAGTCTCTATAATCTACACATAACCTCCATGACCCATCCTTTTTGCCTACTAACACAACTGGTGACGCAAAAGGACTGTAACTAGGTTGTATAATCCCTTGATCCAACATTTGTTGTACTAGACCCTCAATAGCATCCTTTTTTACTGAAGGATATCTATAGGGTCTCTTATTCACAGGCTCCACACCAGATTGTAGTACAATTCTATGATCAAATATACCTCTAGAAGGTGGTAAACCAACAGGATCATCAAATAGAGCAGAAAATTCTGATAATACCTCCAATAATGCAGGATTTTCCTCAGCCTGTTTGTCATTGTCCAATGAATGCCCCTTCATTTCATCACTCCCTTGAGGGACTACCTGAATCATGCAAAGTTGGGACTGATTCCCCGAGTGTTTGGACAATTTGCCAGCACTAGAAGTCAATACTTGACTGCCAGATCCCCTGAGTAAATGCTTTCTACCCTTGTACCAAAACTCCATTGTTAAACTCCTGAAATTCATCTTGATATCACCTAATGTTAACAACCACTGAACCCCAAAACAACCCCACATGAACCTAGGGGAAGTAGTAGAAAGTCAGCTACAAACTCGGCTCCCTGTAGCAACCAAGTGACAGTAGTCATTTTGTCCACCTTCATACTTCCATTAGCTGCTGCAACCACCTCAGTGTTAATGGACTTCACCTCACACCCTAACTGCTTGACTAAATCAGAATCTATGAAATTATGAGAGCTACCAGTGTCAATGAAGATGTATAATGCCATTTTAGAATGGTACCCAGTTACTTTTAAAGCCCTAAAACCCAATGACCCATTTAAAGCATGCATTGAGATCTCCATGTGCTCCACAGGTTTCCCCAAATCTAACGTATCACTCTGCGATTCTTGCAATATATTCCCTTGATCCTCTACTGAATCCTGCAACTCCTCCCCTTCATCCACTTCCAACAAATATAACTGTTTAGAAGTTTTACACTTGTGTCCTGGCGTGTATTTTTCAGTGCAAAAATAACACAACCCTTTGGCCCTTTTTTCATTCATCTCCTCTAAGCTCACAGTTTTTCTACTGACTCCTTTAGAAAAGCTAGCATTATTGCTACCTGGAGTAGGTAAAAGAGGCTTACTAGTAAAATTCCTTTGGTCCAAGAACTTCCTTGTATGCATCTGAGGTTGATTATGGTCAGGTTGCCTCACCGCCTGCGGTATGCTTCCTGCATTCTTGCACTCTTGTACACCTGAGATAATGAAGTAGGATTGGTGATCTTCACAACAATATTCAGCTCAGGTTTTAGACCTCCAATAAAACAGCTAATAGCATTTTCTTGTGACAAATTCACCCTTGTCAAGTTTCTCTCAAACACTGACTGATAATCCTTTACGCTACCAACTTGCTTGATCTTTTTGATTTCCTCCATGGGATCATCAAAATCAGTACCGAATCTTTCAACCAACGCCCTCACATAGTCACCCCAATTTGGTGGTTGTAAGTATGGTCTATATCTCATGAATGACAAATGCCATTGGATGGCCTCCCCTTCCAATTGCAGAGCCGCAACTGTAACTTTCTCATCATGACCAACATTCTCCATGGAAAAGAATTTATCAATTTTGAACAACCATGACCTAAGATCTTCCCCCCAAAACCTCAAGAACTCCATTCGTGACCACCTATTGAAGTTCGATTGGAAATTATTACTTATGCGAGGACTTCTTTCCCTTTCCCTAGGAACCCCTAAACCATCATTTCCATCAGAAACACCCTCCTGTCCCAATGGAACAGTACCCCTGCGATTTTCTGCTGAAATCTGATTCCTCAATTCCATCACTGCATGATCTAATTTCTCCAAGGATGAGACCTTACCAGCTAAATTCCCCATCTCTGTTACCAGATTTTGCATCATATCCCATAAATCCCCAATTTCTGCTACAGAATTGTCATTACTTGTTTCCCCAACTGGTCGACTTCCTTTCGCCATCGTTGCCAAGGAACGTTAAGCTCTGATACCAATGTTACTGGATATTGGCTCGATTGCAGGAATCCTAAAGATTCGAGGATCGAAAGATTGTCCAGGAGAGAACTCGAGGATTCAATCAATGGAGATGAATAGAAGAAGAGAGAAACAGAGAGAAGAAGAGAGAAAGTGAATCTGTATATTTCATATATTCCCTGTAACTGATGATTACAATCTATTTATGAAGAATACATTTTAACTGACTTATTCTATCTAACAGATTAACAGATTCAGTTACACTAACAGTTTAACTAACTTCCAGTACACTGATCAACTAACATTTGATTATTGTAACACATAGATCCATTTTGTGATCCA
This sequence comes from Solanum tuberosum, assembly GCF_000226075.1. NCBI lineage: Eukaryota > Viridiplantae > Streptophyta > Magnoliopsida > Solanales > Solanaceae > Solanum > Solanum tuberosum. The sequence goes on along the minus strand of NW_006238970.1, from coordinate 1,466,249 downwards.
CGTGACTCAGACAAGAATCTTATATCTTACCCACCCAGTGTTGTTCTGATTGAATTTCAAAAAGAAGTTGGTAGCAACAGAACTCTTTCTAAATCACTAGAGACAGTCACCTACAATAATCAATCTACCTACGCAACATTGTAGAGAGACGTTTTACTCCACGTGTCCGCTGAACAGTTCCGAAGTAGCAAGACGAGTGAATAAAGGCGCTGTAAGCAGTAGTGAATACTTTTTCCATGGCTCCGGCGGAAACGCCCACACACCCTTGGGTGTAATGCTCAACCTTTTTTCCGACTTCAATTCCTTAATCTTTTAAAGTAAATTGACATATTTAGAAGTTATATAGGAGTACTCTAGATCACTATTTTCTTTAGTTGAATATATTTGGAAACTGTTTTAAAATATTAGTTTAAAAATTGTTGATTCCTTAAATAGTAGTAGTACCATTGTCTTTGGGGGTTGAGGAAGCAGTAACTTTCAAGATATATTCCAAGCATTGCCTGGAAGTGTCATAACAGTGAAGTTGTTGTCTTCTACTCTTCCAATGCCCATATGCATTTCAAGGCTTTCATTTCTGCTTCTATTCACATTCATGATTCAACTACAACCGCAGAGGCGAAGCTAGGGTTAGGAGTTTGGGAGTTCTAAATTTTAGGATAGAAGAGAAAAATATTGCAAAGAATGCTTCTTTTAAAAAGGAAAAGAGAACTTTTTGTTGATAGTGGCGTTTGAACCTACAACACTAGTGCGCAAAGCATTTTCACCTTGGCTTTACTATGCAATTAACCTCATTGGGGTTTGAAATTCATTTCAAACATTGAGAATACTTGTTTCAAACATTCTCAATATCAGACTAAATATCAAAATGTATCATGGTTCATGACATGAAAAGTACCATTATTCACAATCAAACTCTATATGATAATGTATCAACATGATGGATGTTGGAAAACTGATTTTCGTATCTCAAAAAAAGCATTCATATTATTATCTATATTTATTCTACTAACTCGATCTTAATATCTTTTTAATTATTTCAAAAATCAACATTTATTTTGGTCAAATTTAAAGCTGTTGGCAACATTTCTTTTTCTTCTTCTTTTTTTATGAAAAATTGCATTTTTGATAATGATTAGCATTTACAAGTACTTCAATACTTCAACGGCCTTTACACTTTTCTGTATGTGCCAGATGACTCTGTTGTGCTAAGTAAAATTGGCCTTATGAATTAATGAACTAAGTTTTTAATTTTACTTCAAAGTTCTTTTTAATAGAAAATTCAAAATATTTTCTTCTTCTTTTCATCATTTGGAAATGTCACACTTCACTTAATAGTAATTGATTTTAGGATTGATTTTTTTATTTTATTTTAGGTGAAACTATATTTTAAAAATTATAATTTTGTATACATGCCCATATACATAGAAAATGTATTTTTATGCATGATTCTCTTGTTATAATTTGATCATTTAAATAAGTTAAAATTTAAATAGTCTTAAATTGCCTTAATTTAAGAATTAAAGAAATTTGTTTTGTGTCTCCTCTAAATTACCTTCGGGTTCTATGACTGATGCTATGGAGTAAATAATAGATCTCATATTTGATTCATGATATAATCAACTTTGATTTGGCCAATAATTAATCAATATGTCTGTTTTTTTTTAAAAAAAACTTGTTATCTTCTCATATTTTATTTTTTGCATAATTACCACTTTCACACCTTCTTCAACTTCACCCTTAAAGTTAATTTGTTTAAGTACAGTATAAGGTGAGTCTCAAATTCTTTGAGTAACAGAATTTTGTATAAATTTCCAGGTTCAAACCTTGTTTTCGGAAATGTCTTTTTTGGTCAATTTGTGTCACGATCAAAAATACACCGTGACATGGAATATAAGACTCGAAAGGCCCTACACAAATCACTTGACATGCATACAAAACAATATAATAGAAAGTACAAGAAATAGAGTAGAAAGTTTCATAGCAAAGAGTTTAACTTAAAAGCGGAAGTCTAATCATAGTCTGGACAAGCCAATCTAATGCATCAAAAGAGTGCTTTGGACATAACCCACACACCACATACAAAATATGAAAGTAAAGACATAAGAAATTAAATCTTTGTGGTCTTGTCGTTGGAGTATGAGGACTCACCAAATCCGGCCAGTAGCTAAGAAAATCGAATCTAGCCACGAGTGGTAGGAGGTTGAGGCTAATTGCTAGGAATTGGATAGAACCACTATATGGCTAGGATTGTATAGGGACAAGGAATGATGAATAGCATAGGGTAAGGTGGAGGTTGAGGCTAATTGCTGCTGTAATTTTTTTTTATTTTATTTTGACAAAGTCGGAAAATAAAATGTGTTTGTTTGACCAAAAAAAATGCACATTAAAAATAAATTGCTCTTAGATCCAGTGTTCCTATAGGCTTTATTGACATTTACAAAAGAGTGTTGATTGCCACTAAAATACATATTTAGCGGCAATTAAGCTATTACCGTTAATTAATTGTTGCTAAAGATCATTTTTAATGTAGTGTATCAGTGGCGGCGCTAGTGCATGTGCAGGTGCCAGTATTGGTGCCAGTGCTGGTGTAACATCGGGTGGCGGTGCAGGTGCAACATTCGGCCTCATGCTACAGGCCTCCCAACATGAGGAAGCACGAATTTCCAAGTATTATTTGACTTCAAGGCTTGTTATTCGTCGTCCATTGCAGCCAACGACGGATTTGGAAATGTATGGGTCTTTGCTCGTGTAAGCATATGATGGCTATTAGCTTCATTACTAGGTGCAGCCGAGATGACGGAAGATGCGGTAGGATGGCACAGTATAGGTGGGAGTTCGACAAATAAATCAATATCTGGTATTCTGCTGATGAAATTCTTGAAAAATGGTGAGGTGCGAGTTGTCTGAATCTGTAGAAAAATCATCACTACTAGGGACATAAGGTAAGTAGGACTCACCAAATATTACATGCCTTGATATGAAACCTTTCGTATTTGAGGATGATAACATTTGTATCCCTTGTGAAGTAAACTATATCCGATGAATTATGGTTGAAATTTTTTTTTATTCTATCCTTTGAAGTATGGAAAATAATGACACCCAAAAGCTTTCAAAGTATTGTAATCCGGTTCTTGGTCATATGTCTTGGAAAATGGAGATTGCACGCTCAAGGTAGAAGTAGGGATTCTTTTGAGAAAATATCCGGTAATCATAAACGTTGATCCCCATAAATCACTATGTATCTTCGCTATTGGTCGAGTTCCCTTTTATTCGACAATTTGATAGATAACTTACAACTTTTACCCATTTGATAACTAGTACAAACTGAAAACCTTTGTAAGGGTGTTCCAATCGTTGATGCCATAGTGTATCTAAATTCACCTAAGTTTTTGTAGTTGTCAAGATTTAATATAAGTTTCCTCCCAAAGCGTACAAGCCACATCTTTCATGCTTACAACAAAATCCTTGTCAGTAAATTTTAGTGAGCATGCATTATCCTTCCCAAGTTTACTGACATAAATAAGATTCTTCTTGAGTTTAGGCACAACAAACACATCTTTTAAGTGAAGGTTTTCCCAATATGTTTATCCTATGTGTGAAATCTAAAAAGTTTCTCACTTAATACCTAAGTTAATCCGACATGGGGAATTTTAATAGCTCTGGTTAGTTACCTGAACTTTTACCTTGTTGATGAAGTTCGATTCTCCACATTGTAATCCTCTCCCCATTTCCTCTGCCCACTATCTCCAGTTTTAAAAGGAAAAAAAAAGGTTGATCGGATTTAAAGGATAACCATTTCAAATGAACAATTAAACCAGTCAATACCAAATTATTTGAACCGATTGACTCATATTAGTTGAGTCTGCAAAATAGGAGTTGCCTTGTGTAACGGTAAAGCCATATCTAAGTTAGCTTATCTATATTTATAACTAGGTTAATACATGCTTATCATCCAGATCATATATCTGTAAGAGCTTGTATCGCTTTACTTGGTAGCATTGGTGTTACAAAGAACAACAAGAAGAACTTCAAGTCTATAAGGTGTAAACAGTAGGAAATCGCAGCAGTAAATTGCTACAGAAATCTGAAAGTGAAGAAGAAGGCTGAAGTTTTCTTGAGTTCTATATATTTCTCTAGATGTTTCATTACAAAAAGTCTTTTTATAAATAAAGTGTGAGAGTTACAACCACATAATAAGCAAAATATATCACACCAAACTATATGCATATGTCGCTCACTAACCACCACTCATTTAAATCAAAAGGTTTACTGACTACAAAATATCTACAATTTAGGATTTTCTAGAGAAATGTTAATTTCCTAACATTCCTTCTTAAGAATTTTCATTGAAACTCCTTGCAACATCCTTTGAGACTCAAAATTCTTAATGGGAAGAGCCTTGGTCAGAATATCAGTTTGTTGGTCTTCACTAATGCAATGCACCAACTTAACTTCACCATTCTTCTTAGCATCACTTAAAGAATGAAACTTTATGTTGATATGCTTTGTTTTTCCATGTTGCACTGAATTTTCAGCCATTGCAATGGTTGATTTATTGTCCACATAGATCACTGTTGGTTCTTTGGAAACAAATTCAATTCCAAAAAGATCTTTCTTGACCAAATATCTTGATTTATAACCGATGCAGCATCCACATACTCACTTCCACTAAAGATTGAGCTACAATATCTTGCTTCTTTGTTCTCCAAGAAAAATGCCTGAATCAAATGAAAAACAATAACCAGAAGTGCTTTTGTAATCATCCAAACATCCACCCCAATCACTATCTGAATAGCCAATAAAAGCTCCATTCTCCACATTTCTATACTAGATTCAATAATTAATTGTCCCTCTAATATACCTTAACACCCTTTTAACGGCTCCAAAATGCTTAGTGTTGGGACTTTGCATATATCGAGATAACAAATTGGCAGCGAACATTATGTCTGGCCTAGAAGTTGTTAGATATAATAGGCTTCCAATAAGACTTCTATAAACTTTTGGATCTGCCCTCTCTTCACCATCATCCTTCATTAACTTTTCATTCACAACAAGTGGAGTTGCAACAACTTTTGCACTTGTCAAGCTTGAACCTTTTTAAGATATTCAAGGCATACCTCTTTTGGGAAGCGAAAATTCCTTCACAAGATTAAGATATCTCCATTCCCAGGAAAAACTTCATTTCTCCTAGTTCCGGCATCTTGAAAACTTTTAGCATTTCCTTTTTAACTTCTGGAACAACAAGAGAATTTTTACCTGTAAACATCATATTGTCGACATAAACTGATATCATAATCAACATCCCATCAACTTGCTTTTTGAAGTACAAAGTAGGCTTATTTAGGCTTCTGTTGAAGCCTTGAGACAGCAAATGGGTATCCAACCTACTATTTCAAACTCTTGGAGCTTGTTTAAGACCATAGAGCCCTTTTAAGCTTGTACACCCTGTCATTTTTACCTACAACTATAAAACCTTTAAGTTGTTCAACATGAATGTCTTCCTCAAGAAATTCACTGAGAAATCTTGATTTGACATCCAAATGGAAGATTTTCCATTTGTATTGTGTTGCGAGAGCGACTAGAAATCTTATTGTCTCGTGCCGCGCAACAGGAGCAAACATTTCTCTAAAGTCCAATCCAAGCTGCTGAGAATAGCCTTTAACTACAAGTCTAGCTTTATGCTTGAAGATGGAGTCATCTGGATTGAACTTTGTTTGATAGACCCATTTGACACTGATAATGTTCTTCTCTTCTAGCCTATCAGCCAACTCCCAAGTATCATTTTTATTAATCATGGCAAGTTCCTCGTCCATTGCTGAAATTCAAACTTTGTGATTTATTGCTTCTTCAAATGAGGATGGTTAAACAAGAGCAAAATTGCATTGCTCATAAACTTCAGCTAGTTATTTGGTTTTCAAAACAAGAGAATGTGTAGTCAATTCAATATCTAAATTGTTTTTTGTTCCAGTAATAAAACTAGAGGAAGTATCACCTTTTTTTGGATTTGGAGTTGCAACTGAAGTACTCCCACCTTGGTTCTTCACAACAATATCTCAATCCAGTCATAGTGGCTAGACTCATTTACTACAAGATATCTATTGAAAAATACTTTCTTGCTACTAACAATGTACACTTTGTATCCTTTTGCAACTGTACTATAGCCCTACATAACACAAAGTTCTGCCCTGTTATCTAATTTGCCTCTTTTAGCATCAGGAACATGTGCATAGCACACCAAACCAAATACCTTCAAGTGTCTTGCAGATGGCTTGATACCCTTCTATGCTTCAAACGGTGTCATGTTTTAGACTGCTCTAGTTGGTAATCTATTTAGCAAATAGACAACGGTATTGACTACTTGAGACCAAGAGTATTTAGGCATATTCTTTTATGCCAACATGCATCTTGCCATCTCTATCATTGTTCTGTTCTTCCTCTCTGAAACCCCATTTTTTTCTATGGAGTGTAGCTAACAATGAATTGTTGTTGGATACTGATGAGTACACGATTTGGACTCATTTAGAGCTTTATTTGAATAGATTTTGTTTCCTCAAATACTTGTTTTGTGCCAATAACTGATGTAAAACCTTTGATTTCCAAGTATTTGGATTGAGGAATAAAGCATGGACACAAATTTGCAAAAAGGAATAAGGCAGTTGAAAGAACGAAGAAAAGAAGGTCTGGTGATCGCCTAATCTATTAGGTGAATTGCTGAATGGCTATTATCTCACCAAAAGATCCAGAGTACCAAGCCCTGAAGGATAAAATCAAGTCGGCGATAGAAAGGAGCAGCCGGCATGTCACCGAGTGGTTTCGCGCTGTAGTGTTGGATCGCCCAAAGTTACAGAACTTGAAGATGCTGAAGGCCAAATCAAAAAGGCGATGAACTTGGCCAAAGGGCGGATAGCCGAGTTGATCGGTGATCCCAACTTACTGCGCCGAATGGTCCTTCGCAGCATATTTTTGGCAACTATAAATACATTTTTGAATATTTAGTATAGTATCAGTTTTCATAATATAGAATATTTTTTCAGTTTTGGAGATTGAGAACTCTAAGTTTTGAGACAACTTTTCCTTAGCTTTGAAGAATTGAAGTTTTCCATTTTTGAGAAATTGGAAGTGGGTCTTTGAGATTCTTCAACTTGGACCTTTGTAAAGACAAAATAAATCTTACCCAGTTGATGGAAACACAATTTGGTAATTATTTCTATCTTTTTATGATGTCTAGCAAAAACGCCAATTCTTGGGGTGTCATTATGTGATTATGGACTGATTTAACTTGTGGGTATTGCTAATTGTTAGTTTAAAT
>NW_006238970.1:1451039-1458705 GCF_000226075.1 Solanum tuberosum | reverse complement strand
TTCTTGAATTCAATTAAGTAAATAAACATGCGTAATTTTAGCATTAAAGTTCAGTAGCTTGGTGGTTAATAGTATCATGAAGGTCTCCAAGACCCAAGTTCGAATCCCTCCTCTACTAACTATTTTTTTTCAATTAAAATTGAATTATTTCCTTAAATTTTAATACCTTTTCCTTGTAGAATAAGATTTCCTTAAATTTAATATTTTTTCTTGTGGATTTTTTTCAATTACAATTGAATTATTTCCTTAAATTTTAATACCTTTTCCTTGTAGAATAAGATTTCCTTAAATTTAATATTTTTTCTTGTGGATTTTTTTCAATTACAATTGAATTATTTCCTTAAATTTTAATACCTTTTCCTTGTAGAATAAGATTTCCTTAAATTTAATATTTTTTCTTGTGGATTTTTTTCAATTACAATTGAATTATTTCCTTAAATTTTAATACCTTTTCCTTATGGAATAAGATTTCCTTAAATTTTAATACTTTTCCCTTATGGAATAAGGTTTTCTTTCTCTATAAATAGGAGACTCATTTACCCAAATCATATCACAATATTATTAAGAATAGAATCTCAATAATTCTCTCTCTGTTTTTTCTTCTCGTTCTCTTATTTTATAACAAAAATTAACCAACTAATATTTTAGTTTCAAGTTTCAATAGACATGAGGAACTATTATAATAGAGTACCAAAAAAAAGTTCGACTTCTCTAAGTCAACCAAATAAAAAACAACGATAGATCAATTAGAGATGTTGTCACATTCTTCTCAAAAACAAAGCATTGATTTAAATACTCTAAAAATGACTTGCGAAATCGAATGGATGATGAGTTTTTAGAAGGTTGTATAGTGCCTTATGTAGAAAAGAAAGTATTTCGTACTATTTCTAATGATTCTATTATAAGAACGTTTAAGGATATGAAACCTCGTCGAGTACAATTGTAATAATATATTTAAAGTATGTTTTCAATAGTAGTTTATTTTCTTTTATGTTAGTTTTGAATTATACACTTGTAATTCTATTAAAAATATTCCTATATTTAATTAAATATTGCTTAACTTGATTATTTATTTTGGTAATTTAAATCGTCATTTTTTAAAAAAAAATTATTATTAAAAGTTTGGACACCTTTCATTAAATTCCTGGCTACGCCACTGATCACACCCCAAGAACCCGTCTCATTATTTGTTAATTCGTTTTATTTGCTATTGTTGTAGCTGATAGTTAAAACCAAAACCCCCTTATTTGATACTTGTGTCACCCCCTAATTTGAATCATGCTTTTATTCGATAATGTCATTCCTATGATTGACTCGAACATATTCATATTTTGTTATTGAATCTTAAACATGTACCACTCCCTGTGAGATTCGACCCCAACGCATTTAGTTGGGTTATATTACTAACTAACGATCGTTAACACTTAGAATTGGATGAAGCATTCTGATACGTGAAATCCAAATAGCGTCGCTGCCGGGGAGTGGTGTTAGTTAAGATTTTTTAGTTAAGTTGAATTTTGTTCTTGTTAATTATAGTTGAATCTACTTACCTTTTAGTTTTCATTTTCGTGTTGCTTGTTTAGAGCATAATAAAGGAGCATGTCTTGTAGCAACGGTGACCAAATGGACCACTCTCCTTTGAGAATGATGATTCTTAGGGATAACATCCTAAGTTTCAGGCAAATTGAGGGTGAGTCAATCCATGAGTTGTGGCTGAGATTTAAGTCACTATTGTGCAGTGCCCAGCTCATGGAATCTCAGATAACATGCTACTGGACTGCTTCTATAAAGGTCTTGGTCCGAAAAATAGAGGAGTGGCTGACCAAATGTCTCTGGGGGGTTTCACACGACTGCCATATGCAATAGCAACCCAGCTCCTTGATCACATGGCCAAGACCAACAAAGAGACTGAGAAGGACCAGATTTTGGCCACACTATTAACTCAGCTGGATCTAGTGGCCAAAAAAATCATGGAATTGGAAGCACCAGACAAATAGAAAGACTGGTACATTCCCCCTCACGAGCGTATAAAGCCCAAGGTGTATGAGGGTGGACAAATAGAAGAGATACTCTCACTCATTCTTCACAAAGTCGAAGAACACGACAAAGTGTTGAATGAGATAAAAGAGAATGTCTCACTACTGAATCAGATGACTGCTTCCCATTCCATATATGTTCAGCTGCTGGAGACCCAAATGGGTCATGTGTTGTCTCGTCTCTACCCCACAAATCAAGATTGAGTGGGGAAGTCATGCCACGATGTTAACTAAGGCACTTCTTGGGAGGCAAACCAAGTGTTTAGCGCTTTATTTTTGTGTTAGAAATAATTGTGTGTTGATTTTGCAGGTTGAAGTGTAGAATGTGTTTGAATAGAGAATATTGGCGAGCAAAAGTCCAGTCGGCGAGCCCGACTTGGACCGCCATTGGACTCAAGGAATTCTAGGGTTTGAGTCTGTAAAACTCGGCAAGCCCAGGAGCAGATTGGTTAATCGGTGATCTCGACTTTGTCCACCGTTTGGACCCCTCTATTAACTGGAGGTCCTGTAAAACTCAGCGAGGTAAGTGCCTACTCGGCGTGTCGCTGAGTGGGTCGACGAGCAGAACTTATGTCGTCGAATGGGCAAGAATTGGACGGTTTTTAAAGGCCATAAGTTCAAAAGTTCAAAATCTTTCACATTCCCTCACTTTTCAACTTACCAAACTCACACTCGCACTATAGTATTTTATATTTTTGTGTTTTTACCACACTTTAGTCATTAAGTTTTTGTTCGGAGTTGGATATCATTGCCGCCTAGCTTTACAACTTGATTATTCGGCTTAAAAGATTAGTTTTCTGAACCCCAAGTTTATATTTAGCGATTTTTACTCTTATGCAATGATTTGATCTTAATGATGTGTACTGGGCCTCTCTGAAAATAATTGTATGCTTGTGTGCCTATTTTAATTTGCATATCTTGCCTATAATGCCTGATTCGTTGTTTTCCCGAATTTTTCGTGCTTAAAAAGTGATTAAAATTGTGGGGTTGTTCTTGCATGTTGTTGGGTCTGTTCGGGTGAAGTCTAAGTAACCCGCATTTGTGCCAAATGACGTATTTTTCCCAATGATAGAGCGGTTGACGTTATTCTTAAAGGCAAAAGTCATCAAATGGCCAATTTTGGCCAAATCAGGAGAAGTCTGAGTATCCTGGGGGTATGGGTGTAATGGGTCTAAGTTTAATTAGAGGAGTGTATGTTTTGATTTTGTTTTCGGGGGCTGCGGGGTTGAATTTGGAAAATAGGGTTGAAAATAAGCATGTTGGGCCGTTTGGCGAGCTGGGTCGAGCTCGCCGAACCACTCGGTGGTTCCCGAAGTCCCCTTCATCGCCTTTAATTACATGCTTAATTAGAAGTTGGGCTCTGTAACTTTCGGTGAGAAGCCTGAGTTCGCCGAGTGCACTCGGCGACTCGCCGCCAGTCTTCTTAGATCTCCCTTTCTGCTCCCCTAACCCCTAAAATGTACTGTAACTTTCGGCGGGCTAATCCTTGCTCACCGAAAGTCCCTTCCCATCTCCGACATGCCATTTGTCTGGGAAAATTTTGAACCAATCCTTTCGGCAAGCCCGATCTGGCTCGCCAAAGTTATTTGGCGACTCGCCGAACCGATCGGCGAGTCTATCTACAACTCTTTTCTTCTGTGCTTTTGCTTGAATTATTTCTAACTTTTTTCTTATATTTTTGCAGATATGGCAAGAACCAACATTGATATGCCTCCCCGTAAAAGAGCACGGGGTATAACTATAAATGAAGGATGAGCCAATCCTCCTAAAAGGGGAAGGCAAGAGCCTCCAAAGGGAGGAAAAGGCAGGTGTAAGAGGCCCGCATCTGAGACTCCGGTGAGCAACTCCAACAGTAAGGGAGAGGCCCGTAACTCCCAAGCTGTGTTATCTGAGTCGGAAGACAACCAGCCATTACACTCCCGACGGGTTGAGATTCGTGCTAGGTCTCTCCCTGATTCCTCTAGAGATCCAACTGCCACCACAGCAGCAGCCACAGTGCCAGCTCCGGCACCGCCTGTAGCTCCAGTGCCACCAGTAGTTCCTCTTCCACAGCTACTTAACAGATTGAAAGTTGATGGGTTGCGAACGATTCTTGAAGAGAAGCTACTTTCGACAGAGGGCTTAGAGGGATAATACTTTGGGGTGAGGGACACCCTCCATTTCCACCGTTTTGAGCAGTTCACCAGGCCTCGAGGCCCCTACATTCCTACACGGGTCGAAGGCTTACCTACTACTCAGTCCTTGGATGACTTAAAGGGTTGTCTTGCTCCGTTGATTTCTGATACCACCCCGAGGTGGATCGAGGTAGGGGTCCCCATCGAGAAAAGAGATCTGAATATTGCTGCTCGATTCTGGTTTGGCTTTATTAGCAGCACCGTCATTTCATTCCAGAACGAGTCCATCCTCAGCCACCCTAAGGCGGCCTGTCTTGGGTCGATTATATCCCGGAGGAGCATCAACCTGGTACTTCTCATAGAGCAAGATATGGCCATGAGGGCCAAGCAGAGTCAGACCTCCTTGCCATTCGCGGTGCTGAATATAGAAATGTGTAGGCGTGCTAGAGTACCTCGTGATGAGACGAGGGATATTAAGGTCACTCCTTCATTTTCTACAGACATTTGGCGTATAGAGGCTGAGTACACACAGGAGGAGGCCGACGGGAGGAGAGCAGCTCCGGTGGATACATCTTCGGATGTGGCATTGATTCGATACCTGTCGAGGCATATTTGCCTACGCCGGCCTCCGGGCCTTCAGGTACTTCTACTCCTACTTCTTCTTCACAGGCTCCGGGTGCTTCTACCTCTTCCCAGCCCGACAAAATTACTCAGGCTATGATCCTAAAGATGGGGCACCTGGCCCATTCGGCTGACGTGAGGGCTACCCGTCTGGAGGCTGCAGTCCCGTGGATGATCGAGAACGCCCTTCTTACTGCACTGACCTCCCTCCGAACTTCCATTGATACTCTCACTGCGAGAGTTGAGGCTTGTGAGAGAAGACAGGGGGAGACTAATGAGGTTATGGCTTTGAAAGTCGAGGTTATGGATCTGAGGAAGGACGTGGACTACTTGAAGTCCACTAACTTCACTTTCCTATTGGGGGCAACGAATGATGTTGATTCCTCGACGACTTCTGAGATTCCTCTGGCCACCACCGGAGATGTGCATCAGGATGTTAAGGCAGCTGATGAGTCGGAGGCGGAGACCGATGAGGAGCAGATAGATGTGTGTGATGCTGAGGTTTATGATGATCTGGCTGACCTGGAGGATGCTATGTTTGAGACGGCGCGCCAGACCTCTTTGAGAGACACCACCATGGGGTGGGTCTAGTGGAGCCGGTACTTCTGATGTTACTCCGAGTGCTGAGACCCAGGTTCAGAGCACTACACCGGGCACTGATGCCCAAACAAATGGAGCGACTGTTTAGACATGATTTCTCTTTACCTCCCCCTGTGTCTTATCTTTATTGACTTTTGGATATTTTTCTTGCATTTGAGGACAAATAGCTTTTGTTTTGTGGTGGGGTGAGGCCCACCTTTTGTGATTATTTTTTTGGTTATATATTGGGTTTTAGAGCTATAAATTATGTTTTGGCATTGTTTTTATGGATGGTTGAGCTTGTGGCTCCTTGTTTTAATTGTAAATAATTTTTGGACCCTTTCAAAAAAAATTGTGTCACCTCTTCTTTGTGTTTGAATGTGGTTGTTCTTTTGCAAATTTGAGTATCGGTCTTGATCAATACCGATGACTTGAATAGTGCTCATAATCGAACAAAAACTAATGTGCAACTATGATGAGGCCAAATGAAGTTGCATAGGCAATATGTGAACTTTTTGCATCTCGTTATGACTTGCCGGTTATCAAATTGAGTTTCTTGTGATGAACATTGCACACTAGCTAAAGTGTGGAGTCTTGCTTGATATTGGTGACAATGCCTTGTGTGATGAGCTTATCGTGAACCGTGTATGATGACACTTAGAATTTACCCCGTTTGTTCGGTTGACTAAGTGATGCAATCTCTTGAAATGATCTTAGGCAACTTTGAAGAGTGTGAAACAATTTGACAGTATACCTCTTTTGTGGCCAACCTTGTGAGTGTGTGATCTTTACTTGAACACCCTTTGAGCCTTAGCCTTTTTCTTGGAAGAAACTTGATGCAAATTGTGACCTTTATTTATCCATTACCTATAATCATCATGATTTGTGGTTTGTTTGAATAGTCAACTTAGGCCAAAAGCCTAAGTTGGGAGTGTGGTGAAAAGAGAAGGTAAATCAAGAAATGCAAAGAAGTCCCCCTTGATCCATGGTTGTGAAAAAGATGGAACCCCTCCATATAAATAAAAAAAACAGAGAAAAACAAAAGAAAGAGAATTAAAAAGTTTGAAATAAAGTGCAAAAGAAAATGGGGTGTTCGATATTTCATGGAAAGTGAATAATGGGGTGACTTTTGAGCAAGAATGAGAATGATGAAGAAAAGGAAAGAAAGTGTTGTTCATACCACATCTCATGAGGATAGCAGCCACTGAGCATAAATGACCATACATTTACACTCATCCCCGTTACAAGCCTTGAAAAGACCTTTTTTATCTTGAGTGAGCTGAAACAAGTATTGATTGGAAATAAGGGAAACCTATGGGTGGAGTCATGCATGTGTTCATCTTTGTGAGTGTGAGTGTTGATTGTGATTTCGGAGCTATAAATTGTTGAACCATTGTGTGTGAATATGGAATCATTCTTTCTGTGAGGGCATTTGAGTACCTTTGTTGAGATTGAACTTGCATTCAAAGCAAGAATTGTGAACTTGAGAATCTTTGATAATGGTGAGTCACAACTTAAATCTTTGAGTGCACAATTAATCCTTGCATGAGTAAGTTGAGTCTTTTTGTGTGCATTCATGATTGAGTCTTGTGTAGCACTGTTTGAGACATCCTTTTTGAACTATTGAACTTGAGTTTTACTTGAGGACAAGCAAAAGTTTAAGTTGGGGTGTTGATGAGTCCACGATTTGGACTCATTTAGGGCTTTATTTGGATAGAATTTTGTGTCCTCAAATGCTTGTTTTGTGCCAATAACTTGTGTAAAACCCTTGATTTCCAAGTATTGAATTAAGAAACAAAGCAAGGACACTAATTTGCAAAAAAGAACAAGGCAACTGAAACAACGAATAAAAGAAGGTCTGGTGATCACCTAATCCATTGGGAGAATCGCCGAATGGCTATTATCTAGCCTAAAGTTCCAGAGTGCCAATCCCTGAAGGATAAAATCAAGTTGGCGATAGAAAGGATCAGTCGGCATGTCGCCGAGTAGTTCCGCGATGCATTGTTGGATCACCCAAAGTTACAGAACTTGAAGATGTTGAAGGCCAAATCAAAAAGGCGATGATCTTGGCCAAAGGGCGGATCGCTGAGTTGATCGGCGATCTCGACTTACGGCGTCGAATGGTCCTTCGCAACATATTTTTGGCAACAATAAATACATTTTTGAATATTTAGTTTAGTATCAGTTTTCATTATATAGAATATTTTTTCAGTTTTGGAGATTGAGAACTCTGAGTTTTTAGACAACTTTTCCTTAGCTTTGAAGAATTGAAGTTTTCCATTTTTGAGAAATTGGAAGTGGGTCTTTGAGATTCTT
>NW_006238970.1:1444394-1450617 GCF_000226075.1 Solanum tuberosum | reverse complement strand
CCTTTTTCCACACATTCAGCTTGAGAGAGTGAATGGACTAAATCGTAGGCTGTTCTTAATTGCTTGCTTGTTGGTGTTCGAGAGAAACCAACTTGATTCGGGGTAAATTATTCTAGAGAAATTTTATCCCCACTAAAGTCTAACTTATTCACTGATTTACAGCTATTTATTAACAATTGCAATCACTCATTTGTCTATATTAGCCTATAATCCAATCACATCCCAAGAACCCATCTCATTATTTGTTAATCTGTGCTATTTGTTGTTGTTGAAGCTGATAGTTAAAACCAAAACCCCCCTTATTTGACACTTGTGTCACCCCCTAATTTGAATCATGCTTTTATTCGATAATGTCTATTCCTATGATTGACTCGAACATATTCATATTTTGCTATTGAATCTTAAACATGTACCACTCCATGTGGGATTCGACCACAACTCATTTAGTTGGGTAATATTACTGACTAACGATCGTTGACACTTAGAATTGGATGAAGTGTCCTGATACGTGAAATTAGATACCCAAATATTTACAATACTTTCTGAACTGATACGAAGTATATTCAGTTTCATTATCTGATCTGATATTCTTCAACTGGCAGCCACTCCTCCTTTCTACCATAGATTTGAATTCTTTGAAAACAGAAAACACCTGATATTTGCTACTAAGAAAGTAGACCCATGTCTTTCGAGTTTGATCATCCACAAAGAGAAAATATTTGTTTCCACTCAAAGAAGTTGTCCTCATTGGTCCACATAATCTGCATGAACCAACTCTAGCTTTTACTTATCCCTCCAAAGACTTCCTTTAGGAAAGGATCGTCTATGCATTTCACAAAATTGACATGACTCACAAACATCTCTACACATATCAATTTTGAGTACTTTAAACATCATACCCTTTGATTGCATATACACTAGTGAGCTAAGGTTATAATGACCGAATCTTTTTGAAAGAGCAAGTATCAACAGAATAGCATGAAATTGGAAAGGAATTGTCAATCATGATAATTTTAGCTACTTCACATCCTTTAGGATCATAAATGACACATTGTTTGTCCTTAAAATAAAGAGAATACATTTTATGAAGCAACTGAGCATCACTCAACAAATTTTGAGTGTTTGACACATAAAGAACATCATTAATAATTTTCATACCTTCGTCAGTAGGAAATTTTACTGACCCTCTACCATGTGCTTCCACCAGTGAACAATTTTCAAGCTTCACTTTTGTTCTATCAGATCTGTCCAAGGTAATAAACAGATTTTCATCAATCTTCATGTGCCTTGGGGACGCACTATCAACATACCATTTACATTGATCAATATGTGATGTGTGCGAGGCAATGAAAACCTCCTTCTTTGATTTTCCAACTTGGTGATCATCTACGAAATTTACTCGATGGGAAGACTGGGCACTTTGACTTTGCTTTTGCCTACAATACTCTTCAATGTGCCCATACTTCTTACAATATCTACATTGAATTGGAAACCTCTTTGACTTCTGTCAACAATTCTTCTCTAAGTGTTTTATCTTCTTAAAATGCCACAAGGTGGAAGAATTTCCTTTCACCAATGAATCATCTTGGTTTCCACTAGATTTTATCTCTCCAGATTTATCCCACCACACTTTTCTGCCTTCCTTTTGATGCTTGAATTTATGCCTTTCTTGAAAGGCATCTTCTATTGTCCCTTCACTTCTCGTAGTTACTCGTTTCTCTTGACTTGCTATTTCGAGATTAGTTCATCTATTATAGGTGTAGTCAAGTCACAAGACTCTTCAGTAGCTGAGATTTTTTTATTCAAACTTGTCTAGAAAGCTGACCAAGATCTTATCTACAACTTTTGGATCTGCAAAGGTTTCACCAAGTATTCTTATTTGGTTCACAATCTCCATCATCTTGGAAGAGTATTCTTTCACACTGTCTGAGTCATTCATCTTCAAAAGCTCAAAATCTCTCTTCAAAGCTAAGAGTCTAACAAATTTTACTCTACTGTTGCCTTCAAACTCTTTCTTTAACTTATTCCAAGCCTCTTTGGTTGTTTAATGAGTCATAATCCTTGTAAACATCCAGTCCATAAGACTTAAATATATGCAAGTGAGAGCTCTTAGAGATATAGTCAACAACTCATCATACTTCTTAATTTCATTGAGAGTTAGTAACTCTCAATGGCTGGACGGCAGATTCTGAAATCTCAATAACTTCCTATAAGTTGAGAGACTTTAGATAAACCTTCATTTAGTTGACCCAAATGTGATAATTCTCTCCGGTAAACATCGGAGGACTAGTCGTTGGTTGATTTTCTGGTGCCATGAATTTTTTCAGCAAGTAAATTAAAGTTAAAACAGAAAGTAGATGAGCCAAATAAACAAAATTTGATTCAGATCCTTTAGGAAATAAGCTCTGATACAATGTTACAAAGAATAAGAACTTCAAGTCTACAAGGTGTACACAATAGGCAATCGCAGTTGTAAATTGCTACAAAAATCTGAAAGTGAAGAAGAAGGCTGAAGTTTTCTTGAGTTCTATATATCTCTAGATGTTTCATTACATAAGATCTATTTATAAATAAAGTGTGAGAGTACAACCACATAATAAGAAAAATCTCTCACACCAAACTATGTACATGTGAAGCTCACTAACCACCACTCATTTTAAATCAAAAAAACTTATCTATTACAAAATACCTAAAATCTTAATTTCCTAACAATTGGCCCTCCAAAATCCTAAAATCTTCAAGTGGTTCATTGCCCCCAGAGTCTTGGGTTAAGCTAATTCAAGTCAATTCTACTTGAGTTTCACCATCTACAAAAGCAAACATCCTGTTTAACACAATTTCTCACCAGAAAAAAGGAAATGATTTAAATCTACGAGTATAGCTAATACTTCCTTTGTTTAAGTAGATGTAAAGGACAAGAAGAAAATACAAAGAAATTGAAGGAAAAGAAGGGAATGGTGGTTTAATTCTTGATTTTTCTTGACTCTCCAAGTCTATTAGAACAACTAATACTTCCTCAGTTTATTTCCTACCATAACTAAATCTATTCCTTTAAATGGAAAAGATTTCTCAAGATTACCAGTTACTTGCAGCATGTGATTGGTAGTGTACTCTGAATCCATGTAAAGGGTACCATCCTTATGATCACCAATCGTCATTGAAGCAAGTGCCTTGGGATCTTCTTGTTGTGATTGATAGGAGTTATCCCATCTGTTAAAATAAGGGAGTGTTGTATAATCTTTCCTTCCACAAATATGACATGGGTTAGATTTAGGACTCTTTTTTTTTCTTATAACCTCCATTTTGAGTTTTATTATTTTGTTTCTGATTGTATGGCCGTCCTCCTCTACCCCTTTTTTTTCCCTTGTCCACGGAAATGATTGCCACACACTCGTCCCTGTGAATTTTGGGTCACGAAGGTCATGGCTGGATCTGTCAAAGTTGGTGCATCTTGCTTGTCTCCATTTCTCTCATTTGAAGTCCCTAAGAGCATTAACAAAATGATTAAATGTGGAATAATTGTTACTTAACATAACAATTTGAAGGATCTTATATTTACTTCCAAGACCTCTAGCAAAATTAAAATCTTTGCTATCTTTGTCTAAAGGTTTGTGTATAGCCACGAGGTTATCACAAATTCCTTTATATATTCATTTACAGATTATTTTTTCCCAACTTTACTTTCTGAAGTTGTTGCTTCAATTGAAACTCCTTATCCTTGCTTGCTTGTAGATAAGTATCTTCAAGATAAGGCCATATTTGTTTGGTCGTAGTACATCATATGATGAGGAACATTGATTCATCTGTCATTGTTCCAGAAAGCCAACTCCAAACAAGAACGTCATGTTCTTCCCAAGCAGTGAACTTGTGGTTGGAAATTTGTTCAACTTTCTTGTCTAATATGTTCGCGGATTGGGGGGGGGGGGGTTCTCCTTTGATGATTTCATCAATCTTCAACGTTTGCATTAATTGGAGGATTTGTGTCTTCCAAACTATGTAATTCGATGAGTTTAACTTAATAGAACAAATTGCTATAAATTGATTGCATGGTGTGAAGATGGTGTCTAAGATAGTATTTGAGGATGAGGCCATGTCTAGAATTTAGAGAGGAATAGCCTTAGGATCATGTTAATTGAGCCTAAGCTACTGATACCATAAAGAAAATAATAATACAAGAACTGCAACATTATTTTAAGTATTGCTTGAATGTTCATATGCTACAACGACATGGGTAATAGACACACAACTATAAGAAGAGTCCTTCATGAGCTTTGTCTTTATCTATACAAGTATAGGTGTATAATAACTCTTTCAATGATTTATTGGGTCGGCTAAGAATTCACGCCCAAGGATAGTAAACAGTTATGAAGAGTCACACCATGCAAAAATTTGGTATATCCAAGCAAGCTGAGTTTTTCATCACTTCGTATCCAATCACTGAGAAGGGAATGAACAGTTGGGTCAACATTCAACTCTTGCATAGTTGTGAACCAAATTCAGAATTTCTTCAAACAATAATTTGTTTAATACTGATTTCCCTCTTGCTCAAAATGTTGAAATGCCACTGCTGCAATCTGCTCCCATTCCTCGAGGGCCTCCAACTAATATGTGTTGATTGCAGCCGCACAAAACTCTTCAAAATCCAATTTTATTAAACATTGTAGTAGTGAGATATGATATGTGGGTTACTTGTCTAGCTTTGACGGTATCAAACACTCTTTCACTCACACAACAAGCTCTCATCTCTACCAGTATCAGTGGCGGTGCTGGTGCTGGTTCTGGTGCAAGTGCCAGTGCATTTTTGCAGTACCCACCTATAGTGTTGGTTCAGAAGGGTCAATTACTCATTTATAGTATGGCAATAAATTTAAAATCTTTTTTGATAACTTGATAAACTTTAATCCAAATCAAGAACCAGATGAGAATAATTTTGACTTGAATTTTGTCAAACATATAACACTTCATTTTATTTAGATTCTCGAATCCTAAAGTAGTTTGTTTCTATAAGTTCACACACGATAATCATTTAAGTAGATGAGAAAATGCTATGAAAAAATGAATTGGAACATACCTTCATCCATAGTTGTTCAAGAGTCGTAGAAATCACATTTGATCTTAGCAGGAATCACATTTGATCTAGCGTCGACTTATAACTCAGAATAGTAAAAGCCCTAGAGTTTTCTCGCATATCCTATCACTGAAAGATGCCAGACTGATGAAGTAACAAGCATATTTATAGGTAGGCGAGACTCTTACACAAAATCCTAACCCTAGAGACTTCTCCATAAAAATACTATTTCCTTAGGGACTCTTAATTTATAGTTTCCTTCCATCGAAGAAACTTCCACTTATACATAATCAAAAATATTATGTCATATATCATATATTACTAAATGTGGGAAAAAATTGAAAGTTGAATTACGATTTTACATCTATTATAAATCAAAATGTTATAAAATATTTATCTATTTAAATATTAAATTGTATCATTTAATTAAAATGTTAATGACTTTTGAACTTACTTTAATTGATTTCTAATTGAATATCTTATTTAATAATATTTATCGTCAATAATCATAATAGAATCTCTACATAAATTGCTTAACTTTTCCTCTCTCCATAACTCCTCCCATAAATAATATAATTTATGTGGATAAAGTATTATCTTTTATGATAAATAAAGAAACTTAATAATCTAAAAGGATGCAAATTTACATGGTTTGTTAACTTTAATATATATATTTTTCCTATTCTTCATTTATTTATTATTATTTTCTTTATTTGCTTTAAATATTCACATTCATAACTTATATCTAATTACCTATTCAATTTTTATATTCTTAATAGCCATAACTCTCATCTTTTCATATTCATAACCTCCAAATATTTAATTTAAAATATCTTTTGGTATTCCTTCATTTCTATCTACATAAATTCAACTTTTTTATTTCATGAAACTCCTATCAAGGTTATCATTTTTATTCTATAACTAAAGTAGATGAAGAAGACTCTTGAATTTTTATTCTTAACTTTGTATTTATTATTGGAAAAATTACAAGAATATACTTATTTAAGATCTTAATTAACAATATATGTATATACTCCTTTTTATTTACAAAACTAGGTTTTTAATTACAAACATGATAGAATATTTAATTTTTAATTTTTTTTAATATAAATTTTAGTATCCGTTTATTTCCTTTTCTTTTCTTTTTTTTGTTGG
>NW_006238970.1:1410648-1443974 GCF_000226075.1 Solanum tuberosum | reverse complement strand
GGATGAGGGTGGGGTAAAAATATTGAATTTAAAAACAAACTTTGAATTTTTTTATTTTTTTATTTTTTTTGGGGTGGTGGTTGGGGGATGGTTTGAGGGTAGGGACCAAATAAATTGATTTTTTCAACAATTTTTTTTTTAATTGGAAGTTGGAAGAGAGTTTTGGAAAATGTTTTCCTTAAGTTTTGAATGGAAGTCATTTTCCTTAAATTTGAGGAAAATGAGTTGATTTGGAAAACATTTTCCAAAACATTTAACCCAACCAAACATGAGAAAATTGGAAATGTGCTAAATTTATTGAATTATTAATTATTGTTTACTTTTTGACTTTTCAACCATAATTATACTTTTTATATTATTTTTTCCCATATATTGAATTTTCAATTTTATTTTTTATATATTTTAATATCCATTTAATTTCTATTTTGGAGGGTTATGTGCTAAATTTATGGGATCGATAATTACTGTTTACTTTTTGGCTTTCCAACCATAATTATACTTTTTTATAATATTTTTCTGTCCATATTATTGATTTTCTCTCTCTTAAGTTTTTATTCAATCAAAATTTAATTATTAATTATAGCCTTCTCTCACATCTTTAACATTGTTTTCATATAAATATTGGTATAAAATTCAAAATCACTAATATCATTCAATCTAATTCTGGAAAAAAAAACATGTAATAAAAATAAAAAATTAACTTAACAATGTTAATCCTTTGTATTGTATTTTTCACCAAGTCAAAAGCAATGTAATATAAAAATATGCAAACACCAATGATATGACAATAGTTATACCGATATTTATGAATTAGACAATACCTTTGAATATACCCATATGATTCCACCATACAAATAGTGATATATCAATAAAAATGAAAAGTCAACTTTAAGACATTGGAAAACTTAACGTTAAAACACATAGTCATTTGGTAGAGTGTATAAGAATAGTGCAAAATATAGTGTATTAGTAATGCTTACATTAGTAACGCTTGTATTAGTTATGCTTGCATTAGTTATGATAAGATTTTTTTTATGCAATGTTTGGTTTGGTGTACTAAAAATATTATGCATTACATGGTTTTTTTAGAAAAAATATTTGTTTACAAAAATACCCTCAACAAATATAATAGAAAGGATGTAAAAAAAGTTTTTGAGGGTAATTGTGTCTTTAATAATGTTAATGCATGCATTAGAACCCATTGCATTACTAATGCATAGAAATAGATGGTATTAGTAATACACTCGTCAATACACAATAGGGTGTATTACTACTACAAGCATTAGTTATGCATAGGTTAGAAAAGTGTACCAAACAAGGTACTAATAATACATCAAGCTAATGCAAGTATTATTTTCTCCAATACACTCTACCAAACGACCCCAAACAAAACTGTAAAAAAGTGCAATCAACATTACCAAACTCAATTGAAAGTCAACAAAATCATAAAGGATTCAACAGCAAAAAAAAAATTAACGAAAAAAGAAAAACCACAGCCATGTTAATTCTTGGGTGGAAATTTGGGGCAAGTTTTCTTGTTATGTTCGAGTGTACCATATTTATTACAACTGACTTTTCACTTCTTGAATATTTCTTCGTTGAATCACTTCTTATTGTCGTTATTTGGTGGTATCCCTAGTTGCTTTCTTGCATCTGGTGGTAACACTATCTCTACCAAAGTATGTGATGATATCTCTCATGTGCTTTCGCAGAATCACACTTTTTTTAATCTAAATAAATTTGAACACCCATATCATTATGAATCTTCGGTGTAGAAGGATCATTCACGACATATTGGAGTACCAACTCAAATATGGTTGTGCCCACACCTAATTGAGAAGTAATAGTAATAATTAAGCCTTTGTATTTGGTGTTTGCATCATATATCGCTCCTTCAATCTTGAAATCCACATACTTTCCTGCGTTACATTACAACTTATTGTTAATCAAAATCCAAAACTATTATTGAGATTATTAAAATAAGTAGTACAAATAATTCCTATACATAATACAATTTGAACTTGTATAAGTAATTAAACAATATATATATAACAAAATGGTGTTTCAATTTAATTCAGAATATAAGTTTGGTTTGAATATTGATATACAATATGAATTTTTTTCATATCAAATTTCTAATCATGTAGGTATACAAAATGATTTACCTCATTAATTAGTATGTTAGTATGGTTGTTTTTTTGGTTAAAAGTCATATCGAAATATTATGCATCAATACAAACAAAAGTTGTTATTTTGGTATGAAATACACCAAAACACATTAATCAATAATTAAATCAATTTGGTGTGTTTAACAACAACGACAAACATATACACATACACCAAGCAAATTTGGCGTATATAAATTATCATACTATAGCAAATACACTAACATATTTATCAAAAAAACAAAGAAGTTAAATATCTAAAATAAATTCACAACACCACCACATTCACCAAATATATATAAATATATATATATATATACAACAATAAGTTTGGTTTGAATATTGGTATATATAGTTTGATTCGTTTATATCAAATTCTTAATCAAGTTGGTATACCAGACGATTTTAGCTATTAAGTTAGTACAGTGTTATGATTGTTATTTTGGTATGAAAAAATTAAGAGGAACTTTCACAAATAGTCACTTTATAAACTTAATTGTACTACATAGCTATAATTTGCATATTTACGGGCCGTAGCTATAGTTTAAGTTGCCTCGTTTGTATAATTCACAGATTTGTATAATTTGCAGGTTTTATATAATTCGCGGGTACATTTGTATAATTAAGTTATTTTTGTATAAACTCGGAATAACAAATTTATACAATTACAAACATTAGAAGTGTAAACAGTTTATACAAATTCCGAATTATACAAAAATTATACAGATTATATTATACAAACATGCGAATTGCGAATTATACAAAATAAAAATGCTGAGCCGCGTAATTATAGCTAAAAGTAGGTCGTGAATTGTAATTAAGGCACTATAGCTATGTTAAGTAATTAACTAGTATATGTTTACTTATACGCGTAATTTTCCCAAAAATTAAACACCAACACACATTAATCATTAATTTAACCAATTTATCGTAAACTTTCAAGGTATATATCTTAATCCAACCAAAAACTACATTCATCACAAATACCAAGTAATCAACGACATCTGAACATAAAACGAAAATCCTATATATAGACACAATGATATTTTCAATTGGTATACAGTATAGCAGTAATTTGACAAACTTTCCGTATATACTTTACACTTTCAAGGTTTATACCTTAATCCAATCAAAAATCAAATTCACCACAAAATATCAAGTTATTTTGAATTAACGATATATACAAACAAACACAAATCAAATTTTCAAAAACGAAAGACGGTAAACATCTAAAATATATTCACTACACTATCACTTACAACAATAATATTCTTGTGAGATTTCAAAATTACAATCGAGAAAAAAAACCCATCAAATAATTTAAATCTATAAAGTAAATCAATCACCAATTCCCTCGTTATCTATCAACACATACTTGTTGTGTCGCATCTTCCATAGTGCCGAATTAAAATTGACACACTATTCATACCGTTAATTGAACAAACTATTAGATTAGAGGAAGGTAGAAAGTTTTATTTTGGTTAAAATACCTTATTTTTTATTGGGGAGACTGTAACCTTTTTTTGAGTTAATCGTGGAAGGTAAATAATAGAATGGGAGATAATTATAGTATTGGAGAAAATCGTGCAGTAGCATGTCTCTTCCATGTAAGCTCGTTTTTCAATTGGCATGATACATAAATTGGACCCTAAACTTGACTTCGAATTTTAAGTATGACCTCTAACTTTCAAAGTGCACAAGTAGGCACTTCAACTATCCAATCTTAACAAAAAACACGCGAATCCAACCTGGCATAACGCGTGATTGAGACGCAATTCAGGCGCGTCAGGGGTATTTTTCGAGGCCCACAACAGTTAAAAAAAGCGGAAATGACAATTTTACCCTTAATGAATCCTTTTAATATATCTTATTTTTTCAAATCAAAATCCCATTTTCTTCTTCTTCTTCCTAATTCTAGTACTCAAGCTTTTTTTCTCTTTTTTGTGCACAATTTCTGGTCGTTTTTTATGTAATGGCTTCTAATTTTTTTTGTCATTGTGTAAAAAGAGCTATAATGATGATTTCTTGGTCTGCAAATAATTCAGGTATAAAAAAAGTGAATTTACATTCATGGTGACAGCTTATACCAAATATAAACTTTCAAAAAGCAAAAATTAACATAACCAGACTAAGTTGAGGAAGAACAACACATAAACATCCAAAAGATAAGAACTTTGACCACAAATCTTCACAATTTTACTTTGATTTGCAAAGAAATTAGGGCTAGGGCTCCGATGATGTTGAGTGAAAATCGAGCAAATTGGGAAAAAGAAAATACGACCCTACCCTTTTGTATTTTAATTTCTTCTTTTTTTTAATTACATGGCAGCCACTGAGTGGCTCAATAACACGTAGGAGCGTTTGTATATCACACAATTTGGCTGTTGGATTCGTGTGTTTTTTTGTTTAAGAATTGAATAGTTAAAGTGCCTACTTGTGCACTACAAAAGTTAAGAGGTCATACTTAAAATTTAAAGTCAAGTTTAGGGTCCAATTTATGTATTATGACTTTTCAATAATATTAATTTTAATGGTTTTGTATAAACTATTGCTATATTGGTGAAAAATAAAACTATTGTTATATAAACATAAAATTAATTGAGGATTGACATAGGATGAATAGTTGAGTGCACGTATATTCAACAAACAGGGATGGATGTGTGGAAGGAGGGCGGCAGGTTTTTGGCAGTGGACTACTATGCTTCATTCTCCCTCATACAACAAAAACACCAATCAACAAGGTTAAGAAAAGAACATTTGAATTCTCAGATAACCTATCAAGTATGATAAGGAGGAACAACCACAACTAATTCTAAAGCTGAACTGATTCCCCAGCAGCATTATAACTCCAAATCTTCAACAAACAGGAACAAGTAGAAAAATTTAAAAGCTCATAAAATATAACTTACGCAACACCAAAAGCAAATATCCTGAGGCACCTGGAAAACCAAGGCACCTCAACAGAATGAAAACAGACTCCAAATCATGCTCGCCACCGCCTGTCAAGTACCCAGTTCTGAGAATGGTTACATGACATACAAGGCAGAAAACAAGAGCCTAAAAAGCAAATCAAAGACACTATAGCAGAAGTAAACAAAACAGAGTCTTGATAGCACACTTGATGAAAATAAATAGCATTGGAAACACTAGCATCACACTGCACTGTTCACTTTCCCTTCTTCTGGGCAGCCTTGGTGACCTTGGCACCAGTTGGGTCCTTCTTGTCAACATTCTTGACAACACCGACAGCAACAGTTTGCCTCATGTCTCTCACAGCGAAACGACCCAATGGTGGGTATTCGGCAAAGGTCTCAACAACCATGGGCTTAGTGGGAATCATCTTAACCATACCAGCATCACCATTCTTCAAGAACTTAGGCTCCTTCTCAAGTTCCTTACCTGAACGCCTGTCAATCTTGGTCAAGATCTCAGCAAACTTGACAGCAATGTGGGAAGTGTGGCAGTCGAGCACTGGTGCATATCCATTTCCAATCTGGCCAGGATGGTTCATGATGATGACCTGGGCAGTGAAACTGGCTGCCCCCTTAGCTGGGTCATCCTTGGAGTTTGAGGCAACAAAACCACGCTTCAGATCCTTAACAGCAACATTCTTAACATTGAACCCAACATTGTCACCAGGGAGTGCCTCCAGAAGAGCTTCGTGGTGCATCTCAACAGACTTGACTTCAGTTGTCAAACCAGTAGGGCCAAAGGTCACAACCATACCAGGCTTGATCACACCAGTCTCAACACGACCAACTGGGACAGTTCCAATACCACCAATCTTGTAAACATCCTGAAGTGGAAGACGAAGGGGTTTGTCTGTTGGCCTCTTGGGCTCATTAATCTGGTCGAGAGCATCAAGGAGGGTTGGTCCCTTGTACCAGTCAAGGTTGGTAGACCTCTCAATCATGTTATCTCCTTCAAAACCAGAGATAGGGACAAAGGGAATTTTGTCAGGGTTGTAACCAACCTTCTTAAGGTACGAAGAAACTTCCTTCACGATTTCATCATACCTAGCCTTGGAGTACTTCGGGGTGGTAGCATCCATCTATAAAAAATAATAACAGAATTAGCATGACATATACAGCTCTAATTAACAATTAATTCCATCTACGAATAAAAGCAAACCTTGTTACAGCAGCATATCATTTGTTTGACACCAAGGGTGAAAGCAAGCAATGCATGTTCACGGGTCTGACCATCTTTAGAGATACCAGCTTCAAAACCACCAGTGGTGGAGTCGATAATGAGGACAGCACAGTCAGCCTGGGAGGTACCAGTGATCATGTTCTTGATGAAGTCCCTGTGACCAGGGGCATCAATCACAGTGCAGTAGTACTTAGTGGTCTCAAACTTCCACAAAGCAATATCAATGGTGATACCACGCTCACGTTCGGCCTTAAGTTTGTCAAGCACCCAGGCATACTTGAATGACCTCTTGTTCATCTCAGCAGCTTCCTTCTCAAACCTCTCAATAACACGCTTGTCAATTCCACCAAGCTTGTAGATCAAGTGACCAGTGGTAGTCGACTTTCCAGAGTCGACGTGGCCAATGACCACAATGCTGATGTGAATCTTCTCCTTACCCATGATGCTTTAGAATCTAAAGATCATCGGAAAACAGAAAACCAAGAATTACTTTTTTGACAAACATGGTTACCAAAAATAATTTCTAAAAGAAAAACTCTGGGCTAATGGTTCTACATGAAACTTAGATCTGACATAGAATTAGTTTGTTGACAAACTAGAAATCACATTTCTCCATCACAACAAACATACTAACATATATCTATAGAGAATTCAGTCACCAAAACATGCAAATAGTTGTGGATTTGCCATATCAAAAAGATCTGAACCTGTATGCAGTAAAAACCAATTCGACCAAGAAAAAACAAGCATATGAAACCAATTTTACATTCAAATCTTATAATTCAAACACAATTATATTAGCATTCACTTTTATTGGATAAATAAATAAATTTAGATCGAACCTTTTGAAGATGAAGAAAAGAGAGAGCTTCGCTAAACCGGTGGCTGCGCAAAAACAAATAAGCGAAGCGTTAGGGTTTTACAAAGAGACGGAGTGGCTTGTCTGTTGGTCTCTTGGGCTCATTAATCTGGTCGAGAGCATCAAGGAGGGTTGGTCCCTTGTACCAGTCGAGGTTGGTAGACCTCTCAATCATATTATCTCCTTCAAAACCAGAGATGGGGACAAATGGGATTTTGTCAGGGTTGTAACCAACCTTCTTGAGGTAGGAAGAAACTTCTTTCACAATTTCATCGTACCTAGCCTTGGAGTACTTGGGGGTGGTAGCATCCATCTGTGAGACAGTAACAAAATTAGTATGGCATATCTTTCTTGAAATGACTATTATTCTATGAATAAAAGCAAACCTTGTTGCAGCAGCAAATCATTTGCTTGACACCAAGGGTGAAAGCAAGCAATGCATGTTCACGGGTCTGACCATCTTTAGAGATACCAGCTTCAAAACCACCAGTGGTGGAGTCAATAATGAGGACAGCACAGTCAGCCTGGGAGGTACCAGTGATCATATTCTTGATGAAGTCCCTGTGACCAGGGGCATCAATCACAGTGCAGTAGTACTTAGTGGTCTCAAACTTCCACAAAGCAATATCAATGGTGATACCACGCTCACGTTCGGCCTTAAGTTTGTCAAGCACCCAGGCATACTTGAATGACCTCTTGTTCATCTCAGCAGCTTCCTTCTCAAACCTCTCAATAACACGCTTGTCAATACCACCAAGCTTGTAGATCAAGTGACCAGTTGTGGTCGACTTACCAGAGTCGACATGACCAATGACCACAATACTGATGTGAATCTTCTCTTTACCCATCTTGAGTTACTTAAAGACTGCAATTAATACAAAACAGATAAACATATTTAAAAGGCAAGTAATTTTATTCAAAATTCAGCACATTCAATATTTAGAACTGAAAAGATAAACCTGGCATGGGCTTAACCAGTTGTTCTACAATGAAAAACAATGAAATGTCTTTCCTGTGACTCATTATGCGTAAGGCAATACTAAAGTACTGACATCTTAATTTTTTTAGATAACTAACTGAATTATTTTGAGTAACAGCTGTATGTGAACATGACTTAAGGGTAAAAAAGATTGCAAATAAAGTAAACAGCTACAGCTCTTGCAGTGAGTGAATAAACTCAAAAAGTCTATCTACATTAAGTAAATCCTTTAAATTAGCCCAAAATGTAGCAACTACAGAGTTACAAATGAAAAAAAAAACACATTTTAGAACTAAATTACTGTATATTGAAATAATTTAATTTCTGGAACGATATGAAAGTTATATAAAAACCGAATCATAACAACATTTAGGACAAGAGGCCGTCACACAAGAGTAAAAAAGATATCTACAGTTTTCAAACTTATGTTATATACATATGAAAAATTCATTAGAAACATTTACAGATCTGTTTCAAACACAGATCGGCGGTATAAACACTGAAAATGAATCTAGCCGATTATACCAAAACGCTTTCAGTAAGTATGATCTTACGAGAAGATACTGAAAATCACCTACACGATTAAGAAACTATGTATACAATTGATTTACAGATCTAATCACAGTACAAGAAGAGATCAAGTATAAAAAAAAATAGATTAGAGATGGAGATGTAACCTTAGAGAACAGAATTTAGGATATTGCGGCACAGCAGAGAGAAGGGAATCACAGCAAAAGTGATGAAGGGGTTGTGATGTAGGGATAATGAGCATTTTATAGTCTTAACGATGAGGATTAGGGTTATCGCTCTCAAGTCTTTTTACGTAAATGCCCCTTACATTTTCTTTCTTTTTTTTCTTTTTCTTTTTCTTTCCCAAAAATGAAGTGCATTCGATTTTTCAATTTGATTTTGTATTATTTGGTTCGACTCTTCTTTTTTTCGTTTAAGTTATTCGGTCATGTCAGTAATTAATAGGCATAATATATAAATATACTATTTAACTTGGTTTTGGTGGATATCTTTCGGCTGACATTCATGCCTCTAACTTTGAATGTGTATAAGTAGATATCTAAACATGTATAAAATTGAATAAATAGACACATATGTTTTATACTTCATATTCTTTTCAAAACCACCCTATATAATTCATATTCTTTTCAAAATCCGCGTATAATATAAAATTATATTTTTTGAATTATAACATTTATTAGTATTTACATATTAATAAATTATATTTATTTAAATGCTTAAAAACAAACGGTCTTAATCATTCATTGTTCATATCCACATATAGGATCTTAATCACTCATATATGCATTCTGATTCAGACATCTTAATCTTAATGAAACAAATGAGGCCTAAGACTCTCCTATATATCTAATTCGTTAAAATCTACTCAGATTTAATAAAAAAAATTAAAAGAAAAAGAAATAAATAGACTTAATGGGCTGAATCTGAATGATTAAGATTCAGACTTAAAACTCAAACACACTTACTAGGATGAATTTGAATGATTAATATTCAAACCTCCATTAAATTCAAACAAATGAGACCTTAGAGTTCCACTCTGTAATAACCTAGCTAAACTAGGTAATCAAAGAGTCTTGTACTCTAATGTTTTAACCCATAGTAGGGTCTTGACTGGAAATGAAGCAAACCATAACCAGCATGTAATGCTACTGGTAATGAGCTCTTTGTTGTAGAAGTAGCAATCAATGCCACTGTAACAGTCTTTTATATATATGTTTGATAAATAATATCTTGTTTGGCCATTTTTTTTTAGATAATTTACTACTCCATAATATTTCTATTCATTGCAAGAAAGAATTCCTTACTTATAAATAATGGTGATTTTACTTTGTTTTGAGAACAAGATAATTTAGAGTACATAAAAGTTAGTAAAAAAGATAGTTTTATTTAGTTGAGGAATGTGTTTTTTTGGTGGAGTTTTGGACTCAACTTGTCACGCCCCGAGGGTACCCCTGGACGTAAACACGGGACCTAGGATCACAAATGACCCCAAGCTAACCCTGAGCTGGCATATCATAAGCATACTTAAACAACTTAAAAAAAGATACTATGCGGAAGCTTAAAACATGATATAAACTGAATGATGGGGAATACCCAAAACTAGTCTTAATATAAAAATATTGAATAAGAGTTAATGATACTGAACTATAACTCAAAATACTAAAGTTGAATCTATCTATGTCTGAAATAAGCCTCTAACTGACTAGAGATGCTGGGACATGCCCCAGCTAACTCTAGCAAAAACTGAAACTGAAATAAAGACTAAAATAGAAAACATGTCTATTGTCCTCGAAGTATGAGAACTCACTAATGATATTGCTGAGTGTGGATCAGGAACCGATCTACGCGTGATCTGAATGCTGAGGACCTGAACCTACATCACGAAAATATGTAGCGCAGAGTATGCGTCAATACTTGGAAGGTACTGAGCATGCAGGATAGGATAAAGCTGAACAAACATATAAATGAACAAAGCATACTAAGCAATGATATAATCTAAACATGATGAAGATACTGAAATATACTGAATATGAACTAAACTGAATGCAATGACCAAGTACCTAACATGCTGAAACTGAATACTGAAATATAACTGAAAACCTGGTCAAATGCACTGAGAGTCTGACTGTGGGAGCTACTAATAACCAACATAAAACCACGTGAGCTAAAACGTGGAGTCCGATGTATACGCCCCATCGAGAGGACCCAATATACCTTGGCCAGGGGTATAAAGGCATGACTGGCATGATACTAAATTTGATGCCAACAGAGGGGACTTATAAACCTACAGGGGCATGTAGTTCTGGGACTATGAGGGTGACTGACCCTAGTCCAAACTCGGTGTTAAGCCTACTCCCAACTGAAAATGTGTACAATACAACATAACTGAAATATATTGGATAGCTCAATTGTCTCACATGCTAACTGAAAATGCAGCATTTAAGTACTGATAATGAAACATTTGAAATCTGAGGCATATATATCTATATATCTGTTCTAGCTAGTGTAATTCATGAACTAAACGAATCTACACGACTAGGGTTCTGAGTTTCATGCAAGGAACTAAGCAACAATGTTACGAGAACCTAATAATCTGATTAAGAATACTATAACAGCTAAATCACAACAATTCTCTAAAGTTCTAGAAACCCTAGGTCTAAACAAGATATAGTAATCAAGAATCTGACTGAATTCTAGGGACCTAATGGATGAAAGGAATCCACTAGTGAAATTCCACATACCTGATGACGAAATTCATAGAGAAATCTTTCGATTTTGGGGTTCGAACTGAAGAAAACCTGTTGCGTTCTTAGTAGGGTTTGGTCTCCTCTTTCGTTCTAACTATCGATTGATTTTGGAGAATAATCGATTAGGGAAGGATTTGATTAAGTTACTAGGCTTAAACTGACCAAAACTACGTAGTTTAGGGGTTAAACGAAGTTTAGGTGTCCAACGTATAGGCGAAAAGACCAAATGACCTTAAACTTAAAAGTTGTCGGGGCCAACGACGGACCGTGGATGGACCAACGGTCCGTCCTATCATCACGTCGTTTGGCGTCTGGGACTAGAACCTGAGGACCACGATCCACAGACCTGGACCACTGACCGTGGATGGACCTACGGTCCGGCCGTGGGTCGTGCCTTTTTGGAAATTCTTGGAGCATGTTGAGGTGGCCAACCACGAACCACTCCTACGGTCCGTGGGCCCACCTACGGGTCGTGGGTGGCCTCCGTCGGTGGCACCTGCAACATCTGAAATTCCGCAATTAGGTTCTTTTCAAATACGGGGTGTTACACAACTCTTGTCCAAAGTTGTTTTGAGTTGTAATTTGTGATTAGATTGTTGTATTCGGGAGGGGACAAGTCAAGAGTACCATTGGACCTCAATATTTGCGCCTCAACCTAAAGATATTTTGTTTTCTTCATTTTATTTTCAATTATAATTTGTTATTTCACCAACACTCTCTTTTTTCCCTAACCTCACTAGATGGTGGGTAGGGGTGCGCATCGGTCGGTTCGGTTCGATTTTAGGTGTTATTGGTTCGGTTTATCGGTTTTCGGTTTGTAAATACATCAAACCGATAACCAAACCAATAACATATTTCTTATCGGTTTTTGGTTAATCGGTTTATGGTACTTAACGGTTCGGTTTTCGGTTTAACCAATAAGAAAATACTCATATATATTATATACACGATAAGAAAATTTTCAAATAAACCATATGATTTTTCCAGCATTTGGCATGAAAGTAATAATCATAAAAGTAACAATCATTTTTCTTGCAAGTTTAGACACTAGACACATTCAAAGGAAAAAGTGTGAAAGTAACAATCGTTTAACCATTAACAAAAAGTGTGAAAGTAACAATCGTTTAACCATTAACAAAAAGTGTGAAAGTAACAATCGTTTAACCATTAACAAAAAGTGTGAAAGTAACAATCGTTTAACCATTAACAAAAAGTGTGAAAGTAACAATCGTTTAACCATTAACAAAAAGTGTGAAAGTAACAATCGTTTAACCATTAACAAAAAGTGTGAAAGTAACAATCGTTTAACCATTAACAAAAAGTGTGAAAGTAACAATCGTTTAACCATTAACAAAAAGTGTGAAAGTAACAATCGTTTAACCATTAACAAAAAGTGTGAAAGTAACAATCGTTTAACCATTAACAAAAAGTGTGAAAGTAACAATCGTTTAACCATTAACAAAAAGTGTGAAAGTAACAATCGTTTAACCATTAACAAAAAGTGTGAAAGTAACAATCGTTTAACCATTAACAAAAAGTGTGAAAGTAACAATCGTTTAACCATTAACAAAAAGTGTGAAAGTAACAATCGTTTAACCATTAACAAAAAGTGTGAAAGTAACAATCGTTTAACCATTAACAAAAAGTGTGAAAGTAACAATCGTTTAACCATTAACAATAAGACTAGTAAATTTAGTATAGTCTTATTGGGTTATCGGTTTAACCATTAACAAAAATTATAAAACCGGAAACCGAACCAATAACCCAATAAAAAAATTTGCAAAACCGTTTAAAAACCGTTAGCCCAATAACCCAATATCAATAAACCAATAGTATATTTTTCGGTTCGGTTTATTGGTTAAATCGGTTTTTGCACACCCCTAATGGTGGGTGTCCGTGCACGCACGCAGGGCCGAACCTACGTGGAGCTCAAGAGTTCACCTGAACCCCCTGGATCGAAAAAATTACATTGGATTTATAAGGTAAACTTCTGATTTTATAAGTATATATGTTAAAATAAA
The DNA here is from genome assembly GCF_000226075.1 of Solanum tuberosum. Taxonomy (NCBI): domain Eukaryota; kingdom Viridiplantae; phylum Streptophyta; class Magnoliopsida; order Solanales; family Solanaceae; genus Solanum; species Solanum tuberosum. The sequence continues at coordinate 1,430,520 of NW_006238970.1, read as the reverse complement.
CCTTCTCGAAATAGATGATAAGCGTAGCTCATTGCCTAAGGGGTTCATTGTTAGTCGAAATAGTTCAAGTTCGATTCCCATGTGTAACATTTTTCAACCTTTTTTTTCTTTGAAAAGGCTGAAATGGGCTCCGACTTTGGGCTTAGAATACAGTAAAAGGCCTATTGTTTTTGGGTTCAATCTAAAGTTGTATTACTTTTATTTACTTTTATTATTATTCTCTTTATGTTATTGGAAAATTTGTATGAAATAGCAAACTATTAATTCAAATTAAATGTTATAGCCATAGTTTCTTTTATTTGTAATTCGCAGCAAACATTCCATGTTTTTTGCCATCTGGCGGGACCCATTCGGAAGGTATATTAGTATATACGAATTCTCTTTATACAATTTTGTTTATATACAATTACTACTTTTTAGTTTGTTTATACAAATTCAATTTGTTGTTTGTATATTTTCCATAGTTATACATAACAAGACATGTTTGTATAATCTCTTTATGTATATATGTAGTAATTTTGTTTATATACAATTACTATGTTTTAGTTTCTATATAGATCAATATACAGATTACCGAAATATACAGATCAAGACATGGTCGGTTTTTATGTATAAGTATACCGAAATATACAAATACAAATTTTTATGTATATGTATACCAAAATATACAGATTAACAGGCATAGCAAACATAAAATTTGTTATGGAGCGCAATTATACAAACTATAGCTATATAATACAAATATGATTTTTAAAACCTAAAATTTACTCTATCTTATTTCATTTTCGTAATTCGACTTTGTTTAAAATTATTAGCTACATTTTTTTAAATATTTTGTTTCTTGTATTCTTCTTATTTATATTGCTCATTTTGTTTCTACATAACTCTCTTCTCGTGTACTAACTCAAAGAAACTCTTTTAAAAAATGACGAATTATTATTAAATTTGAATTACAAAAATATTATATAAAATAAAGTAAATTAAGATTAATTGAATGGAAAATTTTAAAAGTCGTGAACATCCTTTTAACAAAATCTATTTAATTGAATTTTTTTTCTTAATTTAATAGTATCTCTTTGTTATTTCTTTTTCAATTTGATTCTAAAGAGATGAAAACTAAACTAAACTTATTTGATTTATTCATCATTTGTCTCTTTTTACAAAAAAATTAACCTAGTCAATTGAATTAAATAAACTAAAAAATCGACGATGTCATTTATTTATCTTTTGAATATGCACTATAATATTAGTAACTCAATCTTACACCTTTTTAAAGAATCTTGGTGTTTTTTAAAGTAACATATGATTGAATGAGTACTAATTCAAAATAAAGAAAAAGTAAAGCCTGCAAAAAAGAAAAGAAAAAACTAGAAATTTTTAAAAACTTAATGGAGTAGGGTAAAAGTAGGCAGAACCTAAACGTGACATGACAAGATAAGTAAAATTTACAGGTTAAGATCAATATTTCACTCCCACCTTGCTCCATTTTTCATCTTGTATTTTTCACGTGTTTACTTCTTTATGCTTCGAACCTCCTTCATAGAAATCTTGGCTTCACCACTGCGCACGAGCCCCATATTTATTTATTTATATTTTGTATAAAATTATGTTAGAATGAAAACTTGAAGAAAAAAAAGAACATTGAGTATAACTTTCTGCGCATATGGTTTTCTCTCTCGACGCATGGTAACTAACTTGCGCCTACCATGGGAAGGAGAGCTCGAATTCCATCATAGAAAGCACTAATGGCTCAGGAGATGATGGTGAAGGACACTATTAAGTAGAGGAAAGGTACGAAACAACAAGAAGAGAATGAGAGCAAAGGGAAAAAGGTGATGTAAACTAGGGCTACGATAAACGAGAAGGAAAATCATAGTACGAGATCAAAATATAAGAACCAACAAAATGTGATAATAGAAAAGCCAGACGGAAGTGAAATAAGCAACGAACAAGAAATATGAGCCAGATCTGGGAAATGAGAGCAAGCAATCAATGTAATAGTGACACCAGCGGAAGGGAGGAACTCAAGCAATGGAACAGTGATAGCAGGGACATCAATAAGTCCTTGCAGGGGCAACACTAGCCCTAGGCTTAGTTGCACAGATGAGATTGAAGCTCTGGCCGAAGATGCAGATAAGACCTCTATCTGGGATAATTTCGATATAGGGAAATTGGTCAATGCAGGATTCAAGCTTGAATATGTGTCTCTATTAATGCAGGGTGATTCAGTTGTATGTGAAATTGAAGTGAAGACATAGGCACTGAAATAACATATTGGAGAAATGCAGTAGTATGCCTAGTATTAGGGGTGCATCCTCCATTCTCTATAATGAGTGGGTACATCCAAAGTCATTGGGCAAAACATGGGATCAATAAAATCCCAATGCTAAAAAATGGAATAGTGTTGGTTCGATTTGATTCAGAAGCGGGGAAGAATGTTGTAATCCAAGGGGGAATCTATCACTTTGACAATAAGCCATTTATTGTTAAAACATGGAGTTCTCAAGAGATGAATTGTACACAATGCCGATATGGGTGAAATTTCTATGATTAGAATTCAAATATTGGAGTCCCAAGGGACTTAGTAAGATTGGGAGCTTGGTAGGAAAGCCTTTCATGGTGGGCCAACACACTGAGAAGAAGGTGGGCCTAAGCTTTGCTGGATTATTAATTGAGGCCGAGATAGATTCTGAGCTACTAGACAATGTATGGTTCATGAATGAAAAAGAAGTTCTCGTAGAGGTAGAAAGTACTACTCCCTCTGTTTCAAAAAGAATGACCTCCTTTCCTTTTTAGTTTGTTTAAAAAAGAATGACCTCTTTCCTTTTTTGGTAACATTTTACTTTTAGCTTTCCACGTGGCATGTTTAAGACCACAAGATTAAGGGCAATTTTGTACATTTGACATAACTTTAATTTAGGACCACAAGATTCAAAAGTCTTTTTTAATTTCTTAAACTCCGTGCCAAGTCAAACCAGGCCACTCTTTTTGAAACGGAGGGAGTATATGATTGGAGGTTATCCTTGTGTAAACATTTTAAGAAGTATAGGCATACAAAGACATAATGCAGGAAGAAGAATGCAACAAAAAAACCATTAGAGACACTTGTGGAAGTAGAAGAAAGCAAGCAACAATGGAGAAATGGAGAGTCTCATTTGATAGCACACAGAATGCAGGGATAACATCTCCTCCAACACAATTGAGGAACAATACAAAAGTGAGGATGAGCTCACAAGGAACCTGGATAACTCTTGCTCATAGGAGGAACAATCCTCAACAATTGAGAACACAAGTGAACAGTACCGACACGTTACATGCCCTAACAGAAACAAAACCAAATGAGGTAGTGAAGGATAGGGGTACAATAAAAGAGGGAGGCACTGTCATTCTTGGTCTAGGGAATGGATAACATAGTGTGTTGGAACGTAAGGGGCTAAATGGCCACAATAAGCAAAATGAGGTCAAACTCCTATGCGATAATCAATCAATAGGGTTGATTGGCTTGCTAGAAACAAAGGTGAAGGTGAATAAAATTGGGTAGGTGTGCACAACCCGCTCTTTTGAATAGTAGGACACTTGATATCTAAATGGGGTCCTTCACAATATTGACAAGGATGCCCATATTACAACCACCATTAATCCCAATCATCCAAATCAATAAGAGCACCCAAATATTCAAGGGAAAATTTGTTTTTGCACAAAAAGATAAAGATAAAAATAAAATAAAAACTTAAATAAATAGAAAGAAAGAGTATAACCTAGAAATCTATTTAATTCCTAAGTCCCTGGAAGCGGTGCTAAAAACTTGTTGCGTTCAAACGCATACGTAAGTGTACGTGGTCGTGCAAGTAATAAAGTGGTTTTTTTTTAGAAACTGGATGTCGAACTCACAGGGATTTATAGATTAACTATTTACTAAATTATACTAATTCTAATTATTTATTTAAATGGATATTTTAAAGATGAATATAAATTAACTAAACTAAAAGTAAAGATAAAATAACTAATGAACAATTAACCAAGGAAAGAGAAAACTTTTACACAATCAATCTAGGATTATGGTTTAGCTAACAATCACGTTTAGCATCAATTTCATCAACTTATTTGATTATTTAGTTGTTGATTCACGGGGTTGATAATATGGCCATGATCTCCCAACCACTAATCGTCTACCACAATTGACAATTCAACTACATCATTGAGCGGGGATATATTATATCAACTATGGAGCATTATGTTGTTTTCCCGAATTTGAACCAAGCGCGACACCTATGTATATCCTTATCCTAAACACAAATAAATTCAAGGTATTATTACAAGAAAATATCATTCTCCTTATATTCCACATTCTGTCCTTATATTCCTTTCCTCAGTTCTAGAAAAAATAATAAAATTATTCTAATGGTGATCAAACATCAAAATAGTAATCACAAGAACATAAGAACAACTAATATGATAAACAAATATGCCGAATCAAGAATCACTAAACAATCATTTTGTAAGTTAACATAATCCTAGAACGAGAAGTTTAATTCTACATAGACATAAAGCAATTACAACATATCGTCCAAAGAAAAGATATAAAATAAATAAAGGAGAAGAAAAGATAAAATCCTAGGTCAAAGTTATTTTCAATATTGTGTCTTCCTCCCCTCAAGAATTATTTGAGAATTATTTGAACTGTTTATAGATATAAAAAAAACCTTAAATAAAATAATTGAATCCAAAACAAATTGGAAAACCCAAAACCTAAAGGAATTGGATTCCATTAGAAAAGCATGTTTGGTGTCTTCTATTATATTGTTGTTGCCTTCATAATTTGACACGCGGCGCAACTCAATTTGCTCTTTGTATTTTGTGATTCGTAATATGCACTTCTTATATATTACTATATATTATTATATTAAATTTAATTCAATAAGTTGTCTGTTTGATTTCCTTCAATAATCTTCATCTTTCATTCGTTTTAGCTCCAAATCTATTCATCTTCACACCAATTTAATCCTACAAATAAAATACATTATTAAGCACAATTCATAAAATTCATGCTAAAAGGGGGACAAATAAAAAATATTAAATGTGAAGCAAATAATGATTAAAAATATGTATTTTAGTCCACTATCCAATCAAATTCAAAATTAAAAGGAATCATTATAGTCATGCAATGTTGTATAAATGATAGTCTAGTTGATCTGTAAGGATTTGATTGTCTAGTCACCATAATTAGTTAGTACTCTTCATTTATTTATATCATTGTAATCTTTGAGCAATACACAAGTTCAGAATTATTCTCTTCTAAAACTCTTTAGTATTCACTATTATTTAGGTAATTAAAAAAGGCAAAGTTAGTGAAAATAATTAATAAATAACAACAAGAACTAAAAAAAATGGAATGATATGTTAGGAAACCATTTGTTATAATTTAGTGTGTCAAACTTCAACTTTTCCAAAAACAATATTTAATTTATTTTTACATAGCTCATAAACTTACATTTAAATTTTTTATCATATATGTTAGGTATTGAATTGGGTTGTGCTCAACAAGGCCTAGCTACCCCTAGTTTAGAAAAGATTAAAGAAGATGAAGTGCAGATAAATTTTAAATATAATGTTTAGTGCGATTGAGTGATCTTGAATTTAATTTCTTACTCCACTTTTAATAAGTTTTGATCCATGAACAACACTTTTGACTTTTAACCATGCATGAAGGTTTGCACACGAAGCAAATGTCCTCAAAAGTTCAAGATCATTAATTTTCAAGGTTATTGAATATAGTTTCTTGCATTAAAAATGACTGGGGGTACTTTTTTCTTTTGATTTTTCATCCAATGTCCACATTGAAGTCCAACTCGATTGACTTTTGACACCATTATTGTTTTAAGTTCATTTTGTTACTTGGACTAAAAGTGATCCACATTAGCAAACTTAAGGGACGTACTGCAAGTTTTTTGTTCATGCTTTGATTTTTCACATGGACGATAAATGTGTCATTTGTGTGTAGATATTTGTCATGGTGTTGAAATATGAAATGAGTTTGGTGTAGTGTGTGATACTTTCAATTTCCAAGCTAGGTTGCTCGGACTCTTCAAAAATGATGTCGCCCGCACCCGTGTCTAAAAGATCAAGTTTGGTGGCAAGAGTGGGATCTGTAGAAATAGCTTTTTGGTGCAATTTGTGTCAGAACTCACCTTAAATATTTATACTGATGAAAAGAAGAGTGAAGACCATAGCTGATGCTTCTGGTTGGAGAGGATGAGATAAACATAGCTAGTGAGAGATGCATATAAGGACACTGTTTTTGTGCTTTACTGAGGATTATTCCTGTTGACCATATGCATCCTTGTGATTTTAGAACAATAAGAACACTATTGTTAACTGTCAAAAACACTAAGGGCATTAGTGGAAAGAGTTACTTGGTACCTGTTACTGACAGATATCCCGTGGAATTAGTCAAGATCCTCTATGATTATAAAAAAGAACACAAGTGATTGGAAGTAGGAAGAAACAGAGAATCTTCTTCAAGATGGATATATATTTATGGCAAAGGGCGGCCCGGGAACAAAACGTGATTGCTTTGCAGTGCTTATGATGAGGTTATGATGTTTCTGGTATGCTTTTTCAAAAGGTTATTGCAACAGTTCAGCTGATGAGGCTTTTGTACTCCATCCTACTGAAAAGATCCTTCTTTTAGCCTGGTATATGCCCTCTATTGCATCATAAACAGGTACCCTGCCAGATACTACTTTCATGACATTAAAATCTTATTCTATGAGTTTGAAGATACCCTCAAGTATGTCAACCACTATGGAGTATGACGTATTGTTCTTCCCTGAAACCACCTTGCCGCATTGAGCATGAGGTCACGAGGTATGGAGTCCACACCCATATCCACTGCATTGGTGACCTACCTACGAGTTTATATTATATTATATTATTAATTGAATAAATAATGATATAAACTAACCATTCTACCCACTACACCCCAATACACGTAACATCACCCCACTTCCCCTTCCAACTAACCCCACTCTCCCTTACCCTACACATATCTGCACAACACAGAACACACGTAGAAAAACCAAAAAAAAAAAAACCAGAAATAATACACACACACAAAAAGATGACTACAGAAAAGGAAAAAAAATTCAACATATACGGAATATTTTTTAGAGGAATCAGCAGACAAAAATACAACACACACAACGTAGAAAACCAAAAAAAAACGAAAAAAAAGACCAAAACATTTATTTTCTCTCCAAGCACACAGACGCACACCATAAAAAAAGCAGCAATACACTCATTAAACTCATAAAAAACAAACACACAACAAAGGACAAAAGTGGAGTTTGAGATTGAGTTACGTAATTTTCAGTTCGTGGTTCCTAATTGTGGTTTTTTCTTTGTGAATTAATCTTCACAAGAGGTAACACTAAATCTTCTTTGTATAGTTTAATGTCATTATTATACAAATATTGATTGCAATATATTGAAATTGTCAAATTTTGTATGTGTTTAACCCGTTAATATTCATTGATGTTATAATATGAAGTATGTTCAAATCTTTTATATCAACTTTATGATTAGATCCTTTATATAGTCATATTTAGTATGAAATTGTTATAACGCACCGTAGTTTATTTCATGTTTATGCAACCCATAGTTTATTTCATGTTTAAGTAAACCTATTGTTCAAGTCTATTCTTATTTTTCATCTTTTTAATGATGATATGTGTAGTTATGGCTTAATAAATTGAAATAATGGGAATAATTAATGACCAAGATTCATTATGTAAATTATTGATTTTAATTAGTAGGTTTTTCTTTTCACTTTAATGACTAAAATAAAGAAAAATAAAAGATTTTAGGTGCCCATAATTCCTAACATGATTATATTAATGTGCGAAATTTGTATAGGCAAGTGTATATTTTAAATTTATTTATTTTTTACTATGTGTTCTTATTGATATTATGATTATTCTTTTTTTTTTTAGAAAAACATAGAATAAAATAAAACAAAAGATTTGTAACTTTCTTTAAATTTTATTTAAGTGAGCAATCTTAATAAGAGTTTTCAATTAATTAGTTTATGTTGACCTATATTTTTAATTTTTAATTTTAATTTTTTTTTTATTAATAATTAAATTTTATTCAATTGAAATAATAGGAACATGATTAGATCGATAATAATAGTAGGCAAATATTAGGATACAAAGAGCTTAAAATCAATTTTAGTCTTGAAATATAAATAAATAAAATAATTTGTGGCAAGGTTGGAAAGCGCTGTTACCAATACACCACACTAATAAAGTAAGACAGTTTTACAAATTAGTTTAAAATAAATCAAAGAAAGCGGGACTTAAGTAAATTGTTAGGCTAATAAACATAATGTATTCAAAAACTAAGTCAAGTCAGATATACGTCAATAAAGCGACCATGCTAGAACCACGGGACTCGAGGGGTGCCTTACAGCTTCCCCTCGGTCAATAGAATTCATTATCCAGATTTCTAGTTCCCTGACCAATAAAAAATTTAGAGTCAACTTCCTTTTGAATAGCGGTAAAAATAAGGTGACTTGAAACACCAAAACTCAATTTCAAGTGACGGCTCTAAAATAAAAGAATCCATGTTCGAAATGTCAATTTAATTGGAAAAACTCTTCTTCTTTCAAAACATCAATTTTGACGAAAAAATATGGGTGTGATAGATGGCGACTCTACTGGGGATAACTAGAATTCGAGCTTATAAATATTGACTTGTGTATGACTATTATTAGTTTTTATTGTGTTTGTTATCGTTATGAACTATTTATCCGCTTATTTATCGCTTTAATATTGTTTGAATTGCAATATAAATTGTCTTCTCTACGCATCAATCTGAGTCTTTTGAGATACTTTAATCGAAGATGCAATTACGCTCCCGAGCCATGAGATACCAGAGATGCGACAATGCTCCTGAGAATGATTCTATAGTAACATATGTCTTAGGATGGGAAGGACCAACAGTGAGGCCGAAAAGCCTTGCTATCGGTAAACTGTCCCTTCTCGACTCGAGTTATCCACTCGTTTTATATCCAGTCTAGACACCTATTTCATTAGGTTGCTAAACTTAGTAAAACAGGTCTCAGACATTTATTATCCTTAATAGGATTCACTTTATTTGCATCATATGCATTTTTTATTTAATGCGGCTCAACATAAGGTTCGAGTCTATGTGCTATTTGTTACAAAGATACTATTTGAATGTCGACTGACTTTAGAATAAATTAGTAAACTGGAAAAAAAAGGCATTCCTCAAATTTTTAATAAATATAGCAATTCTTTGTAAAATTTCAAAAAGATTGAATTTTGCATTTTTGCAACAACATGACCAAAAGGAAAAATAGTTTTCGAAAGTAGAATACATTTTTAAAAAAACTCTTCATGAACTACGCACACCTGATTCTCATATCGTTGAGATACGTAGGCAATCCTCCTCGGGTTCAGTGATCTTTATTTAAACTTTCAAAAAAAAAATCTTAATCTTTATTCAAAAATAAATAAATAAAATATGAAAAAATTTGTTTATTCTTTCTAAATTATAGGATTCTTATCCTTTTTCAACAAATAAAACAAAATAAAAGTTCTTACTTCCCATATCGAAACTCGCGAACTACGCGCACCTGATTCTCATATCGTTGAGATACGTAGGCAACCCTCCTCGGGTACGGTGATCTTTATTTAAACTTTCAAAAAAAAAATCTTAATCTTTATTCAAAAATAAATAAAAAATATGAAAAAATTTGTTTATTCTTTCTAAAATATAGGATTCTTATCCCTCTTCAACAAATAAAACAAAACAAAAGTTCTTACTTCCCATATCAAAACTCACGAACTACGCACACTTGATTTTCACTTGGATGAGATACGTAGGCAACCCTCCTCGGATTCGGTGATCCATATTAAAAAAAAAAGTATTTCTTATTAGAAATAACGTTGTGTTCATAATCTTTTTAACTACATTTGACCTGATTCTTAATTTGACAAGATACGTAGGCAACCTTATTTTGAGGTTCGGTCCAACAGGAAAAAAATCTAAAAAGTCTTTGTCACAAAAATTGGGGTAAAAAAAAGGGATTTTTTTTTAATTTAGAATTTTTTTTACTTGGTTGGTACCAACATACTTAGGAGTGTGGATAAAGAAAAACAATAAAGTGTTAAACTATTTGGCAAGACAGACCAACTTTGTTGTGATCTATAGACTTCTTTTGGTATCTCTTGATATATTTATGTAATACTTGAAAATTTGTTTTGCTTAAAGTTAAGGCTAAAATAAATTCGAACTCATGTTTCATGTGCATTGTGTGGTGAGCTTTAGATATAAAATTCAAAGGCATGAGTTTGTTGATCTAGAACTTGGCCCGAATGTAGGTTGAGGCGACATTTTGAACAACATTTAACTTGGGAAATGATTATAGGCTTTCTTTGATCCGATTATGCCTTTCAAGCCTACCAAATGACATCTTATCCATAAGACTCCTATTTCGAGCCTGAAACATTTTTATTTGAATAACCATATCTTCGCATATATCATTTTTAGTGCATAAATGCATTATTCCTGGATCTCACCTCCTTGAGCGCATTGTTAATTAGCTACACAAGCCCAAAGATCTAAGTTGGATAACAAAATGAAAATGCCAAATATGTGAAAGTTCAAAAAAAATGACAAAGAAAAGCTAGAAGAAAAAATAAAAAAATTCTCCCACAAGAAGGAGAGAAAATGAGAAAAAATAAATGAAGAGAAGCTTTCAAGAAAACAAAGGTCAAACGCGAAAATGAAAAAATATTGAGAGCATTGTGCAAATTTTAAGGAGGAAATAGTCACTTTATCCCAAATAAATATCCTACCTTTCTCTAAGCCTACATTATAAGTCAATGACAAGTTCTATTAGATCTCATATTTTGTGTTCTCACATTAGTGGATACTTACATGAGGGTCAAACATATGATATCTCAATCTCATGCATTGAACATTTTTCTGATTGTGAGTGACTTTCAAAAATATTCTACGATCTAAATTATTCTATTGTGTGAAGTAGGACTTTCATTTGTTGCGAGAGCATTTGAAACATGAGGAAATTCTAGGCCCTTAATTTATGCAAGATGGACTGATCTTGTTAATGCTTAAGAATATTTGAGATACCATTTGAAATTATAAGGATTACTCAAAGTTGACCTCAAATTTGTCTAAAAGTGGTTGAAGGTGATTCATATGCATAATACTATTTTTTGGTACCAACTAAAGTTAAAACAATCTCAACCATGAATTAATTTCTTTCTTTTCTCCTTTAGTTTTTTTTTTAAAAAAAGAGGTCTTTTGTAGAAAAAATTTTATTTATATGAACTACGTTTGACCTGATTCTTGCTATACAAGATACGTAGGCAGTCTTACAATGGGCTCGGTCTCATAGAATAAAATTTTATATCCTTGAAAGATCAAAATCGAAAAAAATAATTGAAAAAATGATAAATTAAAAAGAATTTCAAAGTTTCTCAGTTTCAAAAATCGGGACATGTTTTTATTTGTTATAAAATAAGATAAATCAATCACTACCATTTCTAGGGAACAAACACTATGTCATCTTTTATTTCTTGGGAACAAACACCCTAATTACATATTGTCTTGCATTTTCTTTTGGTACAAGTATTTCTCATTCATGTTTATAACTCAAAAAATATTTTCTGGTGCAAATTGGGCTAAAAATAAAAAATGTTGTGATGATTCCAATTGATGATTATGTTTAGTAAGATATTCTTACATAATGAGATTTAGACTAGCAGGACCCTCCTGGACAATGGGATTAGCAGGACCCTCATACATAATGAGATTTAGTTTAGCAGGATCCTCCTACATAATGAGATTTAGATTAGTAGGACCCTCATACATAATGATATTTAGATTAGCAGGACCCTCCTACATAATGGGATTTAGATTAGCAGGACCCCTATCATAATGGGATTAACATGACCCTGCTACATAATGGGATTAACAAGACCCTCATCATAATGGGATTTAGTCTAGCAGGACCCTCCTACATAATGGGATTAGCAGGACCCTCCTCATAATGAGACTAGCAGGACCCTTCTACATAATGGATTAGCAGGACCCTCTCATAATGGGATTAACAGGACCCTCCTACATAATGGGATTAGCAGGACCCTCCTTATAATGAGATTTAGATTAGCACTCCTACATAATGAGACTCCTACATAATGGGATTAGCAGGACCCTTCTACATAATGGGATTAGCAGGACCCTCCTCATAATGAGACTTAGATCAGCAGGACGCTCCTCATAATGGGACTAGCAGAAATGGAATTAGCAGGACCCTCCTCATAATGGGACTAGCAGGACCTTCCTACATAATGGGATTACCAGGACCCTCCTACATAATGAGATTTAGATTAGCAGGACCCTCCTACATAATGAGATTAGACTAGCAGGACCCTCCTCATAATGGAACTAGCATGACCCTCTTACATAATATGATTTAGATTAGCAGGATCCTCCTACATAATGGGATTAGATTAGCAGGACTCTCTTCATAATGGGACTAGCAGAACCCTCATCATTTTGAAGAGTGTCAAACGCTCACTCTAAATGACAAGTTAAGCATCGAATCCATTCAAGATCAAGATACTCACCAAAATCAAGGTGATATCTCAAATTCAAGACTCAAGTGAAGCTGCATAGATATGAGCTTGTACTTTTATTTTCCTTTTGACTATTAGCTTTCATTTTTTTAATGTAAAGATGAGATCCGCGACCTGGAGCCTCGATGGAACCTCACTTAACTTCAAATCCATCACCTCATCTCCTTGAACTACATGTGACTTGATTCCCTTATAATCCGGGATATGTAGGATGTCCAAAATCAAGACTCGGTCGCACAAATTTTTCCTTTAAATACAAGTCCGATCAAAATTTATCACGTTATCTACTTCTTTGTCTGAAAATCTTCGTGTTTCCGGTCAAAGAGGGGCAAACTCTAGACACGTAATTTTTGACCGAACTTAAGGTCGTACACCATTTTTAGTAGATAAATATTGCTTTTATATATAATTAGATATTTTTCTTTTATCTTATTTTAGTAAGTTTATTTTAAAAGATTTGAAAATAACAAAAAAAAAAGATATGTTTTATTTTTAATTTTAGTTTAATAAATAAGCTAGTATTTGTTAATTATAATTTACTATTAGCTACTTATTTGCTCTACTTTCCACTACACCCCAATACACGTAACCTCACCCCACTTCCCCTTCCAATTAACCCCACTCTCCCTTACCCTACACATATCTGCACAACACAGAACACACGTAGAAAAACCAAAAAAAAAAAACCCAGAAATAATACACACACACAAAAAGACGACTACAAAAAAGGAAAAAAAAATCAACATATACGGAATTTTTTTTTAGAAGAATCAGCAGACAAAAACACAACACACACAACGTAGTAAACCAAAAAGAAAAAAAAAAGACCAAAACATTTATTTTCTCTCCAAGCACACAGACACACACCATAAAAAAACAGCAATACACTCATTAAACTCATCAAAAACAAATGCACAACAAAGGACAAAAGTGGAGTTTGAGATTGAGTTACGTGATTTTCAGTTCGTGGTTCCTAATTGTAGTATTTTCTTTGTGAAATAATCTTCACAAGAGGTAACACTTAATCTTCTTTGTATAATTTAATGTCATTATTATACAAATCTTGATTGCAATATATTGAAAATGTCAAATTTTGTATGTGTTTAACCCGTTAATATTCATTGATGTTATAATATGAAGTATGTTCAAATCTTTTATATCAATTTTATGATTAGATTCTTTATATAGTCATATTTAGTGTGAAATTGTTATAACGCACCGCAGTTTATTTCATGTTTATGCAATCCACAGTTTATTTCATGTTTAAGTATAACTATTGTCCAAGTCTATTCTTATTTTTCATATTTTTAATGATGATATGTGTAGTTATGGCTTAATAAATTGAATTAATGAGAATAATTAATGACCAAGATTCATTATGTAAAGATGTTAGTTAGTAGGTTTTTCGTTTCATGTTAATGACGTAAAAAAAGAGAGATTAAAAGGTAAAAAACAAAAGAAAGAGAAAACGTAATAAAAAAAGAAAAAAGAAGGTAAAGTTAAAAAAGGGAAACGTAAAAAAAAACAAAAGAAAATTAATTATAATTTTTTTAAGAAGACAGAAACAGAAAAAAAAAATATAATGAAAAGGGAAAATAAAACGTGTCAAAAACAAACATAATAATAATAATAATAATTTTAAAAAAACAAATCAAGAAGTAAAAAAAAAAATGAAGCAGAAGGGAAAGCAAAGAAAAATAATTATTAAAAATTAAAAAGAGTAAAAAGAAGGAAAACAGGGAAACATTACAATGAAAAAAAAAGAAAAAAAAGGTGAGAAATTAAGAAATAAACAAATGTTGAAAGCATGAAAATAAATAAATAATAAAAAATATATGAAAAGTCCACACTTATAAAATAAGATAACTTTTACACAGGTTTAAAATAAAAGAATGAGGGTAAATAATTTTTTCTTTATAAAATAATATCAAAAAATTAAGTCAAGTCATACAAAAGTCAATAAAGCGACCTGCTAGAACCACATGACTCGAGGGATGCTTAATACCTTTCCCTCGATCAACAGAATTTCTTACCCGATCTTTGATTTCGCAGACCAAATAAAATAACGAGTCAAATTTCTTTTTGATTAGGGATTTAAATAAGGTGACTTGGAACACCAAAACTCAGTTGAATCAAATTTCATTTTGATTAGGGATTTAAATAAGGTGACTTGGAACACCAAAACTCAGTTGAATCAAATTTCATTTTGATTAGGGATTTAAATAAGGTGACTTGGAACACCAAAACTCAGTTGAATCAAATTTCATTTTGATTAGGGATTTAAATAAGGTGACTTGGAACACCAAAACTCAATTCCAAGTATCGATTCTGAATAATAAATTAATCCCTATTCAAAATGTCACTTTAATTGAAAAACTCTTCTTCTTTCAAAACATCAATTTTGAGGAAAAAACAGGGGTGTGACAGACCCAAACATATATCTTGCCACCATCATTATCTAATAACGTCCTTGAACGTAGGCTTTAAGCAGTTCAGCTCATCCCAATGCTCACTTACCACAAGCAGACAACATATGAGTGGACACATACCAACCTAATCAACGACTGAATGTGCTTAATGCGGTTATCTGTTAAGTTACATATTATGCAGAAAATTAGAAAAGAAAGATTTGAAGCATAAAAAGTCCTTGAAAAATATTGCATGTATAGCATTTAGGGGAATACAAATAAGTTTATTCAAGAGGAAACAAAGCCAAAACATGTACTGCCAGTTGATGAGTCTTTTTTGAAAAATATAATAAAAAATTGATTGTCTGGCAACAGTTACCAGGTACTGGGGCAAATGAAAAGAAATCACATAGTGGGAATTGAACCTGAGACCCTTGTGATTCTTTTCAATCCATTTCATTGACTTAAAAGCACTTTTTGTGTTTGTCAAACACTTTCAAAACTAAAAAAGAGCTTAAAAGCCAAAATTCACTTAAAATAAGTCAATCCAAACACCGCCCAAGTCTATTGAAAACATTAGTTACCATACCTAGAGAATTGGTAAGTGTGCATTTAAGTACAACACCAAAAACAACAACTAAGTCTCAATCCCAAATCTGCTAAATGAATTCTCGCTAACAATATCACTCAATTAACTTTCATTTTGGATTAATATTATACAAAATAAAAAAAGTTCTCTACAATTTTTACTGACATATAAATCTCTAAAACATAGAACATAAAGTAAACATACTAACATGATTAAAACATAATCCCAATCATTTTAATGGGGAAAAAAATTATTATCGATTATATAGATTGTTTTCTCCATTGTGTCCTATTTTTCTTTGGTTCTACAGTGGATTCTAAGAGATTGTCGGTCCATCAAAACAACTTCCTTCCGTGTGATTTTAAGTCTACCTCATTCCTTTTACAACACATTCACTCACCGTTGATTTTACACCTATTGGTGGAGCATTTGAAAGGAGCGAAATAGAAGATGTTTAGAAGGACAAAAGAGCTCAATTTTGAAAACCATAGCTGATTGTATTCTTTTGGTGTAAAATTGATTTAGTTGAAGATGTCGAAACCTTGTTACAGCTCGTAGAATCTTTTATATAGATAACCAAGGTTTACTTTCTTTTATTAATTTTTGGACGTAATTACAACACTTCTTAATGCTGGTTTTAACATCAACAATATTTATCTTTAAAAAAAAATCTCAGTTCACACTATCAAAGTATTGTATTTACTAATTTTAGAGTATCTATCATAATCAATAGTACTTCGGAAGTTTTTTCTCTAACCAGAAGGGTCTAAGGCAAGGCGATTCGCTCTCGCCATACCTTATTATTCTTGCTTCTCTTATCATTGAAACGTCTATCATTCCTCTCCATTCATATAGACTAGAAAACATGGGAGTGAATAGCAGTCCCTTGATGAAAGACTGCTCGTACCAGCTGCTGCAAATTTAATGCATCATTGAGCCATTAGACACCAAAAATGACAAGAGACATTGTCCAGATCTGTCTAGTGGTGCAGTGAAGCCTATGTTGCTCGGACTCTACAAAAATGTTGCCGCATCCATGACGGATCCATTGAAAATACACTATTTTTGGAGTATCCGACACACATCCATCGATATTTTTGAAGAATCCGAGCAACATAGAGTGAAGCAGTAGATAATTTACTGATAAAATTGGCATGTTTACACAGGAAGCATCTGTTGCACAAAACATGACTTCTTTTTTCGCAATATGGGCTAAACGTGCTTTGCGAAACAGGTGGCTCTCAGGGCTGCAATTATCTCCCAAATTACATGGCCAGTCCTTTTGGATCATATACATTGTTCTTAGACAATGTTACGGTTCTATGAAATTGTCAATTCCCAATAAGCATAAAGTAATCTTGGATCATGTATAAACTTCAAAGTATATTCTTAAATAAATTGAATATGATGTTAACCATTCATCTATGGTACTGTTTATCCTATCAGATTCAAACTTCTTTTATTTGAATTCATGGGAAAAAACCAAAATAATTCATTCTATATGGTTTAGAACAGAAGGATGGGGTTGACTTGACAGCTCTGACATTCTATTTATCAAAATGATGTAACTACAACTTCAGAAACGATCAAGAAGATTGTTCTAGTAGAGCATTTTGTGAGTTAAAAGCAGTTGTTATTGATTCTAAGAATAAAAAATAAAAAATGATATTACCTGAAGACAACAATAATAAAAATAATTGAAGATAACTAAATAAGCACTACAAATGATATTACTAGACTTATAATGTATACGCATAAGGAAACTCACCATTATTCCTGTTTTTTTTAGCAAAAAAAAAGAAAAGGAGAATGGTATAGTAACCATCTTTTCACATATTAAGAGTGAGATATCATCTGATTTCGTACCTCCTCAATAGGCCTTCCTAGAAAGCTCAAACAACATTCTAATTGCCATCAGCTTGTACAATTGCATTGGATGCTATTCTTTTGCAAGGATAATTAGGAAATTGTATCACAGTGATAACATAGCCGTATAAACCAAGAGAAAGAAATATTCACTTCTTATTTTACCAAGTGAAGCTCAGGTATCATGTCAAGGACAAAGGATTATCTCTTACAATGTCAACTACAAACGGTACGTTAGGCCAAGTTGCGGATTTTAAAGGAGAAGCCCTTTCCAGCCATTTCCTTCAGTGATAACATAGCCGTATAAACCAAGAGAAAGAAATATTCACTTCTTATTTTACCAAAGTGAAGCTCAGGTATCATGTCAAGGACGGAAGGATTATCTCTTACAATGTCAACTACAAACGTAGTTGCAGTTGCATTTAAAGAGAAGCCCTTTCCAGCCATTTCCTTCAGTGATAACATAGCCGTATAAACCAAGAGAAAGAAATATTCACTTCTTATTTTCCAAGTGAAGCTCAGGTATCATGTCAAGGACAAAAGGATTATCTCTTACAATGTCAAACAAAAATGTAGTTGCAGTTGCATCTAAAGAGAAGCCCCTTCCAGCCATTTCCTTCAGTGAAAACATAGCCGTATAAACCAAGAGAAAGAAATATTCACTTCTTATTTTCCATGTGAAGCTCAGGTAACATGTCAAGAAGGATTATCTCTTACAATGTCAAACAAAAATGTAGTTGCAGTTGCATCTAAAGAGAAGCCCCTTCCAGCCATTTCCTTCAGTGATAACATAGCCGTATAAACCAAGAGAAAGAAATATTCACTTCTTATTTTTCACGTGAAGCTCAGGAATCATGTCAAGGACGGAAGGATTATCTCTTACAATGTAAACCAAAAACGTAGTTGTAGTTGCATCTACAGAGAAGCCCCTTCCAGCCATTTCCTTCAGTGATAACATAGCCGTATAAACCAAGAGAAAGAAATATTCACTTCTTATTTTCCAAGTGAAACTCAGGTATCATGTCAAGGACGGAAGGATTATATCTTACAATGTCAACCAAAAATGTAGTTGCAATTGCATCTAAAGAGAAGCCCCTTCCGGCCATTTCCTTCATGAAAGTTGTCATTTCAGTAATTTTGTTGCACCTGAGAAATCCTTGTAGAACAAGGTTGTAAGTGACATTGTCTGGCAAACTACCGTTGTCCTCCATTTTTCTAATCGTATCTTTAGCTTTATCTAACAACCCTTCTAGACAAAATCCATTTATCATAGTATTGTATGTTTCGCATTCGGAAGTAATCCCATTGAAGAAAGCTTCTCGAAGATAGCATGAGCTTCGTCGAATTTACTATTTTTGCTTAATCCATTAATGACAACATTGGAAATTGCAATATTAGTATCTTCACTCTTTCTTTCCAACTTATTCAAGAGTGACATAGCTTCTTCAACAAATCCGTACTTAAAATAACCATTGAGCAATGTGCCATGAGTGTATAAATCAGGAATCGTCCCCGTAGACATCATTTCAACATAGATTTCTCTAGCAGATCCAATTCTACCAACCTCAAACAGACCTTGCAAGATAGTATTGTAGGTAACAATACTAGGTTTTGATCCCTTTTGAGAAATTTCACAAAACAATTGCATGGCCTTGGCCAATTCCTTTTTCTTACAGTATCCATTTATTAGTATGTTATAGCTAATAATGCTAGGTTCAATGCCCTTATCTATCAAGATATCAAAAATTCTCCTAGCTCTATCTAGTTGACCACGCAAACAATATCCATCCATTATCGCATTGTAGGTGATTATATTAGGCTCTACACCCTTTTCAATCATGTGTTTCATTACTTCCTTGGCATCTTCAACTTTCCCTTCTTTGCATAGTCCATCTATTAGTACATTGAATATTTGCACATTTGGATAAATATTAAGGCTCACCATCTCAGAGAAAAAAGTTTTAACTTTTTCCCACTGACCAAGCTTACACAAACCATCAATTATTGAACTATATGTGACTAAGTTTGGAGGAATGTCTTTCTGCTTCATCTCGTTCAGAAGACTTATAGCAGCATCTAAGGGTATGTTTGGTATGAAGGAAAATGTTTTCCTGGAAAACAAGTTGATTTTTGACTTATTTTCTCATGTTTGGTTAGTGATTAGAAAATATTTTCCAGAAAAGATTTTTAGTGTTTGATTTATGAATGAAAAATATTTTTGAGAAATATCTTTTATTTTACTAGAGTAGAAAATAATTTTTGAAATTGAAAATATTTTTTAAAAACAAACTTAAATTTATTTATTTTTTTGGGGGGGGGG
>NW_006238970.1:1391386-1409616 GCF_000226075.1 Solanum tuberosum | reverse complement strand
TAAAAACAAGCTTTAAATTATTATTTTTTGGGGGGAGGGGGTGTTGGGGGGCAGGTTTGAGGGTATGGACAAAATAAATTAATTTTTTCAACAAAAGAGTAATTGTAATTTGAAGTTGGAAAATGTTTTTCATAAGTTTTGAAGGGAAGTCATTTTCCTTAAATTTGAGGAAAATGAGTTGATTTGGAAAACATTTTCCAAAACATTTAACCCAACCAAACATGAGAAAATTCAAACCAAACACACCCTAAGTTTCTATCTTTGCAAAGGGCATTAACAACAATAGTGTAGATGAATATGTCAGGCTTAGTGTTTCCTTATTCTATTAACCGGAGTAAATTTAAAGTCTTCTGAGTATGACCCCTTTTGCTGAGCCCATTCATGACGATTGCATACATGACATTATCAGGCTCACAAATATTCCGTTTAACCAACTTTTTGAACAATTCAACTGCATCTTTAACCTTACTTTCATGGAAGAATCCCCTTATTAGATTGGTAAACATGTAAACGTCAAATGGAATGCCATTTTTCAGGAAAATGGGTAAGACTGAAAATGCACAATCAGCACGATGCATGAGGCAATAACTGTTAATGACGCCACCCAAGATAACTCCATCAATTGGGATACCCAATTTACGTATTTCTCCAAAAAGAGAAAGAACTGCTGAGCAGTGACTCATCTTTATCATAGTCTTAAATAATTTACTAAAGGCGAAAACAAAAGGAAGAAGGTGCATTCTAATCATTTGATGGGAAAGAGTTACAACATCATCTAAACACTTCACTTTTTCAAAAGTGATTCTATTTGTATAATCTCTTACTGTAATTGCTGAAGCAGCACTGGAAGTAGCAAAGGAAGAGAGAAAGGGAATACCATTGCCTTTGCCATTGCGCAGATAAATTCTCTTCATCTTCGATGGCGGAAAAGTGTTGCTCTATCTCTGTGTGCCCTAATTTTGCTTTGTCACTCCTGACTATTAACACTGGTTCTTACTAGGGCTGGGCGTTCGGTTATTCGGTTTGATTTTTCAGTTTTCGAAAAAGTGTGCACCGTATATTAAACCAAACTAATTCAGTTCGGTTCGGTTTAGTTCGGTGTTTTTAAATCAATTTTTCGGTGTGAATAAAAAATAAAATAAGGATAAAGTATATGATACTTAAAAATTTAAAACTATGTTAAGGAATGATGCGTATTACCGTGGAACACTTATTGTGCTAACTAAAAGACTATTTGTCTTTATCAAGAGCATTGTGCCTCCAACAATTTATCGAGAAAACAAGTATGAAGATGATTCCTTTACATAATATACATTGGTAGAAATATGTTTGAGTTTCTCTTGGAAATTAATATTTCAAGTTAACTATTGAATTGTACATTTGATGTTACTTTGATTTGTTCATGAATGATTTAATTGTTGATTGAATTTTTAATTTTTAGTTAAGAGAATGCCCATATATATATAAAATTAATTTTTACTTTTTTAAAATAATAGTTCAATTTTTCGGTGCACCGAAGTTTTGAGACCCTTACATCGAACACCGAATCGAAGAGCCGAACTTACAAAAAAATAACATCGACGCCGAATCAAACCGAACTAGTTCGGTTCGGTTTAGTTTTTTGGTTTTCCGGTATTCAGGCCCACCCCTAGTTCTTACAGTTGTGTTTGATTCTATTGAAAAAATATCATGTATTATTCGAAAAAGTTTAAAAATATTTGTATTCATCTATTGGACTAAAAATATCTCTCAGTCAATATTTTTGGACCACTATTACTTTTTAAATTGAAAGTCATATATTTTTTTAATTATTATTAATAATTATTACATGACGTCTTTCTATTGGATAAAGTTAACAAAAAATTACTTATGTACACATCATTAGTTAACTTATTTTCAATTATTCCCTTCCTTTTCAAAATATTACTAAAATCTCCCTTTTTACTCCTTAAACCCAACTCCCGAATACATAACTCCCCATCTCCTAACCAACGTTTATCTCCCCAATTTTTAACTCCTTAAACCACGCCACATTTTCTCTCCCATGATCTTATCATTCCAATTTTGAATTTAAATTTTAAGATATTTTTCTCTCCAATCAAACAATTTCTCATTCCTTCTAGGTATTGTTTTTTTTATTCAAAATTCTGATACATTTATGGAGGATGCTCCTTCATTCAGTATAGGTATTACCCATATAATGTCATCTAACACTAATCGTGTTTATGACCATGAAGACGTAGGTTGGGCTGAGAATAGATCGAAAAAATTGCATGATCTCCTAGTAATGGCCAATGTGAGTATCGAGAAGGTGAAAAAGGATATGCCTTCTTCTTCAAAAGTGAAGGTTGAGAAAACCCCTAAAAAAGGGTAGAAAAGTATCATCTCCAATTTCCCGTCCTAATCTACCCGAGGTAATGAGTTCTGGTCTATTTTTGCATTTTTTTGTTGTTCAATCTTCTAATTAATTGTTCATTTGAATTCATGATACATTACTGAGAGATTAATGTTATCATATTGTAATGTATCATTATGCAATTTAATTTTTGATACATAAAACCCCAATATTTTCATTATGTTCTCAATGTATCAGAACATGAATGATACATTTAATGAACTTAGCTATGTATGAGTATTAACATAGTATATACATGATACAAAACTATAAAGTTCATGGGTTGTTCTCAAACTTTTCATTTAACTTATATAGAAATTTGTCATTTTTTCTTCTTAATGTATCAAGCTGTAAATATATTTGTAACAGGCTGGATTGTGTATCACTCTCAACTAATGACATACATTGTGTTGTAATATGCTTATTTAAGTATCAATCCCGACTTTATCATCTATAATACAGAAATAACATTATTAATGTATAGTGTGTATTAGATACAAATATTAATATTATGTATCAGATACAATATAATAATCATTGTAAGTTCAACTGTCTATTATTCAATTTTATGTCTTTAACTGTTGTTCATTTGTCTCATTTTAGTCTGTGAAATACAAGATAAAACAAAATCCTACACACTCCTTGAAGTTTGGTTCAACATACAACATGGGATTTATAGAAAAGTTAAAGTTGTCTATAGGGGTTGAGCGTGTTGAACTATTTAAGAATACAATTTTTGGTCCATATCTCAACATCCCTAATTGCAATTACCAAAGGTAAATAACAAAGTGTTTGTTACTACTTGAGCTGGAGCAAAATAATATAGATGAACTCCATATTCGCCATGCAAGCGGGAATATTTTACATTTCACTATCAAAGAATTTGCCATTATTACCGGCATGAAATGCACAGAGAATGTTGATGAATTCAAATATCCTGATTCCACTCATAGCACGTTGATTCAACGATATTTTCTTGACTAAAAAAATATTGTAAACAATGATCGTTTAGTTCAAAGATTTCTGATGGATCAATGAGAGAATAGTCAGGATGCCGTTGAAATGACAATCCTATATTTCATTCACACGTTTGTTTTTTTCCCAACTCGGTGATGCAAATATACCTATCCACCATTTATTTATGATTGAAGACGGAAGGTATCAACAGTATCCATGGGACAACTTGCATTCTCAAAATTGATGAATTCACTAAAACAAGAGTTCACCAAAGAAAATAAGATGTATCGATTAGCCGGCATGCCATATGCCCTTAATGTTTGGATATACGAATGTGCCTCGATAGTCGGTGATGAAATTTCAGTCAAAGAGGACAGTTATATACCTAGGATATGTAACTGGCGAATTGTGGAGGTCAAGCCAAAATTTGGCATGTTTATGTCTAGTATCTTCGCTCAGGTATAATGTTTGTTTTGACAGTGTATAGTGAAAAAATTTCATGTCATATTATTGTATATTTTTTGTTGTTATTGATACATAATTTTGTTTATTATGTTGATTTGCATACACATCCAGAATTCTTGCATATCATAGTGAACATCATAATTCAGCTGCCAAGTCCAAGCAGGTTCTACAACAAGACCTTCCCGAAATTGGACTTTTCTACTATTCCTATGGATCAGTTTTTAAGGAGATCAAGATGCCTTTCAACTACATCATCTACACCCCTTCCAATGAGGAGAAAGAATGCTCATCCAGCCAAATCAAATGTTATTGAAGTTAATCAACCAGAACAATTAGCTGTGAAAACAAAACAAAACATTATAATTCCATAATCAGGTGGTAAGGTACCTGATGTTCATGTTCCTTCATTTCATCCTAAAGAACCTTCTGACAGATCAGGTATTAAACAAGTTAAGAAAACATGAAGATATATGTAAGTGATTGTAATAATTTATTTTTAATATGTATATTTCTACAGTTATTACATATTCACTTATATTTTTTATATATTTTTAGTGCGACAAGAAATTTCAGCATTTAGAGGATTTAATCAAATTAAATCACATTCAGTTGATGAATGTTGTTCGGAATCGACACAAGCAAGAAGAAGAGGTAGTAGTTTATTTCTCAAATACTTACCGTTAAAACAAATTTCTTTGTTTCATATGTAACATTTTTTCTTCGTGAAGAATATTTCTGGCACATCTAGTCCATCTACCATGCCAGATTTCAATCAAGAAGATCACTTTGTCCGTCCACTTAGCACTGGCCAGCTGTTTGAACAATGGAGTTCACCAATTGTGATGGACGTTCCCAACAATGATCCTATTGAGGTAGATGTTGTTGATGCTCAAGAACAAAATCTTATCCCTGAGCAGAAGGTTGTAGAAGTAAGTATATAACACATATTTTTATAGTTTTCTACATGTTATTCAATCGGGATACATTAGTTCATACAATGTATCAAATACACATTTATACACACATGTACTTTTTTGATTTATTGATATATTAAATACTACGCTATGTCAAAATTTATACAATATTCAGTTTATGAGTCTAATTTTTTGTTTATAGTAGTGTATCAGTATAATAACAATGTCGATTAAATCTGCAGTATATATTGATACATTTGTCAATATCTGATACATTATTCAGTCCAATATTATTGATACATTAATTAATTACTCATATTTTTCAAATTGCAATCATAGGATGTTGATACATGTAAGGATAAAGAAGGCAGGAAGGATGTATCAGCTCTTCCACACACAACACATGTACATGATGAAGCAAGTGTATATAAGAAAGATAATGTAAGTTCAAGTTTGTATATATGATACATTAATTTGTCAACGTATCATTTTAACATACCTCATTCATTTTTAGGAAGATGTACCAATTGGAGGCCTCAAAACATTTCATCAAGTAATATTGGGTGAACATGATACTGATAAAGTGCAGGATAATGTCAAAAAAATCTAATCCAGTTTCAGGACCTAATGATAGATCGGTAAATCTTATTATTAATATATACCGCATTACAATTTTTTATTCATTTATCTAATCTATATTATTTTTGTTTCAAATAATATAGGGTTTGATAACTTCGAATTCAGTATCATTTGGTACTCAAGAAGCTTTAGATACACTTCATGACCTTTGCGCTCCTATGGATGCTCAACCTCTGCAAGTTGTCACTCCCCAACAGGTAACCGATACACATGATATGATATCTGATGAGTCCGAGATTTGAACTCATTTAGGGCTTTATTTACAATGATTTAGTGTCCTCAAATGCTTATTTTGTGCCAATAACTGATGTAAAACCCTTGATTTCCATGTATATGGATTGAGGAACAAAACAAAGACACTAATTTGCAAAAAGGAACGAAGCAAACTGAAAGAATGAAGAAAGCAAGCCTGGTGATTGCCAAGTCCACTTGGCGAGTCGCCGAATGGCTGCTTGACCGCCTAAATTTCCAGTGTGCCAAGTCCTGAAGAAAAGAACCAAGTTGGCGAGAGAAAGGAGCAGTCGGCGGATCGTCGAATGGTTTCGCGATGCAGTGTTGGATCGCCCAAAGTTACAGACCTTGAGGATGTTGAAGGCCAAGGCAGAAGGGCGATGGAAATGACCAAAGGGCGGATCGTCGAGTGGTTTGGCGAGCCCGACTTACTTCACCGAATGACTCTTCACAGCACATTTTTGGCCACTATAAATACATTTTTGAACATTTAGATTAGCATCTGATATCATAATATCTTAGTCTATTATTAAGTTTTGAACTGTGAGACAAGTTTTCTCTTGTTTTTCTTTAGCTTTGAAGAATTGAATTTTTTCACTTTTGAGAAATTGGAAATGGGTCTTAGAGATTCTTCGAATTGGACCATTGTAAAGACGAAATCAATCTTACCTAGCTGATGGAAACTCAATTTGGTAATGATTTTTATCTTTTTATAATGTCTAGCTAAAACCCCAATTCTTGGGGTGTGATTATGGGCTGATTTAGCTTATGGGTATTGCTAATTGTTAGTTTAAATGCTTCTTAGAAGTGAGTTCAATCATTAATTGTGGTTTAATTTAAGAATTGTAGTTGCAAATACAGTTCTACCCTTGTGTTTTTAGCTTGCTCGAGAGAGAGGTTTTAAAACTAAGATTATTGATTGATGGTCTGTGGGTATTGGGTTGACATGGGTTCAGCTCGAGAGAGTGAACCCTAAACACAATTCCACTCATTCAGCTCGAGAGAGTGAATGGACTAAGGTGTGGGTTGTTCTTATTTTGCATGTTTATCGATGTTCGAGAGAAATCAACTTGATTCGGGGTAAATTATTTGAGAGGAAGTTTCCCTCCTCTATAGTCTAGCTTAGTCACTAATATCTAACTATTTTCTAATAGTTGCAATTACCCATTTGTCTATATTAGCCTATAATCGAATCACATCCCAAGAACCCATCTCATTATTGTTATTTCGTATTGTTTGTTGCTGTTGTAGTTGATAATTAAAACCAAAACCCTATTTATTTGACATTTGTGTCACCTCCTGATTTTAATGATGTTTTTATTCGATATTTTATATTCCTATGACTGATTTGACCATGTTCATACTTCTCACTAGACTCTCAAACACGTACCGCTCCCTGTGGGATTCGACCCCAACTCATTTAGTTGGGTTTTATACTGACTAGTGATCGTTGACACTTAGAATAGGAAGAAGTGTCCTTGAAACATTACTTCAAAATGGTGTCGCTGCCGGGGAGTGGTGTTACTTGTTAAAACAGCGGAAATGAGCATGTCTTGTAACAATGGTAGCCAATTGGACCACCCTCCTTAAAAAAATGATGATTCTTAAGGATAGCATCCTAAATTTCAAGCAAGTGGAGGGTGAGACAATTCATGAGATGTGGCTGAGATTTAAGGCCTTATTGCTGCAGTGCCCCAGCTTATGGAATTCCAGATAAAATGCTACTGGACTGCTTCTATAGAGGTCTTGGTCCTGAGAACAGAGGAGTGGCTAACCAACTTACTCCGGGTGGTCTAATACGACAACCCTATGCAATAGTAGTCCAACTCCTTGATCACATGACTAAGACTAACAAGGAGACAGAAGGACCAGAATTTGGCCACACTGTTGACTCAGTTGGATCTCTTGGCCAGAAAGATCATGGAATTGGAAGTGCCGTACAAAAGAAAGATAAGTACATTCCTCCTCATGAGCGTAGAAATCCCAAGAACTATGAGGATGGACAAGTAAAAGAGGTACTCTCATTCAATCTCCACAAAGTCGAAGATCACGACAGAGTGTTGAAAGAGATAAGAGAAAATGTCTCAATGCTGAATTAGATGACTGCTTCTTATTCTAGATCTATTCAGCTACTAGAGACCCAAATGGGTCATGTGTTGTCTCGTCTCTACCCCATGAATGAAGTTTGAGTGGGGACTTGCGTCGAGCCACGACGTTAACTAAGGCGCTTCTTGCGAGGCAACCCAAGTTTTATTGCTTTCTTTTTGTTTTTTGAATAATCGTGTATTGATTGTGCAGGTTGAAAGTGTGGAATGTGTTTGAAAAGTCCAGGTTGGCGAGCAAAATGTCCAGTCGGCGACTTACCGAAAAGGTCAGCGAGCCCGACTTGGACCGCCGTTGGGCTCAAGAAATTATGAAGTTGGAGTCTATAAAACTCGGTGGGACCATGGACAAGTCGGCGATCCCGACTTTGTCCGCCGTTTGGACCTCCAGGTTAACTGGAGGTCCTGTAAAACTCGGTGAGGTAAGTACCCACTCGGCGTGTCGCCGAGTTGTTCGGCGAAGAAAACTAATGTCGCCAAAAGGGTGAGAACTGGACGGTTTTTAAAAGGCCAAAGTTTTAAAATTTCAAACTCTTTCACATTCCCTCACTTTTTAACTTCACAAAATCACACGCGCACTATATTTTCCACATTTTTGCGTTTTTACCACTTCCTAGTCGTCGATCTTGTGTTCGGAGTTGGATATTTTATCGCCTAGCTTTACAAATTCTCATATTCGGCATTAAGGGTTGGTATTCCAAACCCCAAACTCGTCTTTAACGGTTAAACTCATTTGCAATCGTAGTGTTCTTTATGATGTGTGCTGGGCCTCTCTGATTTTGTATATGTGTGCTTGTTTGCCTGTTTTAAATTCTATATCATGCTTAAATGTCTAATTGTTAATCTCCCGAGTTTCGTGCTTTAAAAATTAATCAAAATCTTGTGGGTTGTGCTTAATTATTGTTGGGTCTAGTCGGGTGAAGTCTAAGTTACCCAAATTTGTGCTAAAGGATGTGCTTTGCCCAATGATGGAGCATTTGACGTCATTCTTAAGGGCTAAAGTCATCAAATGGACAATTTTGGCCAAACTGGGGGAAGTCTGAGTACTCTGGTGGCATGGGTCTTATGGGTCTGAGTCTAATTGAATAAGTGTATGTTTTGATTTTGTTTTCGGGGGCTGCGGGGTTGATTTTTGGAAGTTGGGGTTGAAAATGGCACGTTGGGCAGTTTGGCGAGCTGGGTCGCTCGCCGAACCACTAGGCGGTTCTCCAAAGTCCCCCCAGATCGCCTTTTATTTCGTGCTTTTATTGAGTGAGATTCTGTAACTTTTGGCAAGAAGCTTGAGTTC
Source organism: Solanum tuberosum (assembly GCF_000226075.1). NCBI lineage: Eukaryota > Viridiplantae > Streptophyta > Magnoliopsida > Solanales > Solanaceae > Solanum > Solanum tuberosum. Next base: position 1,400,625 of record NW_006238970.1, on the reverse strand, counting down.
ACCGAATGTCTTCTTTGATCGCCCTCTCTGTGCCCCTAACCCCTAAAATGCACTGTAACTTTCGGGGGGCTAGTTTGTGCTCGCCGAATGATATCGGAGATTCGACGAAAGACCTTTCACATCGCCAACATGCCATTTTTCTAGAGATTTTTGATCCAATCCTTTCGGTGAGGCCGATCTGGCTCGCCAAAGTGATTCGGCGAGTCTGTCTGCATCCTGTTTTTCGGTGATTCTTTTTGAAATGTTTCAAACTTTCTACGGTGTTTTTGCAGATATGGCTAGAACCAACTTGAACATGTCACCCCGCAAAAGAGCACTGGGGCATAGTCATCAATGAGGGGGCAGCTACCCCTTCTAAAAAATGAAGAAAGGAACCTCCAAAGGGAGGAAAAGGCAAGGGAAAAAATCCCGTATCTGAGGTCCCGGAGCACAACTTCGGCAGCGAGGGAGAATCCTTTGACTCCCAAGCTGCATTTTCTGAGCCGGAGGATGACCAGCCTCTACAGTCCCTGCAGACATAAATTCGTGCTAGGATTCACCCAGATTCATCGAGAGTTCCAGAGGCCACCCCTCCTACAACTGATACAGTGCCAGCTCCGGCACCGACTGTGGCTCCAGCAGTACCAGTTCAGGGTCCTCCTCCCCGGCTACTCAACATATTAAAGGCCAACGGGTTGAGGATAATTCTCAAGGAGAAGCTGCTATCCACAGAGGGTTAAGTGGGTAGATATTCCACTGTGAGGCAAATTCTCCAGTTTCACCAGTTCGAGCAGTTCACCAGTCCCCTAGGCCCCTATATTCCTACATGGTTCCGGGAGTTCTACGTAGCATATGGTGACCTGGTACCTAAGGGCAAGAAGAAGGACAATGCCTTCAGACCGGTGAAGTCTGTCGTGGTCCGAGGAAAAGAAGTAGGGTGCAGCAACGATCACATTAATATTGTACTCGACAGGGCTATAGGTTTTGCATATGCGTATGAGGGTTTGACTACAACATAGTCCTTGGATGACTTAAAGGGCTAGCTTGCCCCCGTGATTTATGATACCACCCGGAGGTGGATTGAGACAAGAGCTCTCATCTAGAAGAAGGACTTAAATGTAGCAGCTCGGTACTGGTTCGGGTTCATCAACAGCTCTATCATGCCTTTGTAGAACAAGTCTATCCTTCGCCACCCTAAGGCGGCCTGTCTCGGATCCATAATAGCCAGGAAGACGCTCAACTTGGGACTCATCATAGAGCAGGGATGGCCATGAGGGTCAAGAAGAGCCAAGCGTCCTTTCCATTCCCGATCTTGATTACAGAGTTAGGTCGGCGTGCTGGAGTTCCTCCTGATGAGAAGAGGGATTTTGAGGTCACTCCTACATCTTTCACTAACATCCGGTGCATAGAGGCCGAGTACACTCGGGATGAGGCAAACATGAGAAGAGCAGCTTCGGTGGATGCAACCTTGGAGGTGGATGTTGATTCTATACCTGCAGAAGCATATTTGCCTACTCCAGCCTCCAGGCCTTCAGGTACTTCCACTTCCTGCCATACTCCTGGTGCTTCTACTTCTTCCTAGCCCCCCAAGATTACTCAGGCCATGATCTTGAAAATGGGGAACTTCGCCCATTTTACGAATGTGAGGGCTACCCGATTGGAGGCTGTTGTACCATGGATGAATAAAAGTGTTATCCTAGTTGCACTAACACCCTTCTGAGCATCTATTGACACTCTCACAGCGAGAGTAGAGACTTGTGAGAGTCGACAGGGGGTTACTACAAAGGTGACGACTTTAAAAGCCGAGGTTGCTGATTTAGGAAAGGACGTGGACTACTTGAAGTCCACATACTTCACTTCACTTCTGGAGGCAGTTGATGATATGGATGCCCCGGCTACTTTTGAGATTCCTCCGGCCACTACTGGAGATGTGCAGATGGATGATGTGGCCGCCGATGAGTCCGAGGCAAAGACCGATAAAGAGCATATTGAGGTGCCAGAGGAGACCATCTATGGAGACCTTCTAGATCTGGAGGAGACGATTGTACAGTCGGTGATTCAGACATCACTGACAGAGACGTCCATGTCACGTCCTAGTGGAGCCAGTAGTGCTGATGCTGAACCGGGCACTAATGCCCCGATAGATGGAGCGACTATGTAGACATGATCCTTCTTTTACCTCCCTCTATGTCATTTTTATTGATTTTTTATTTTGTTGCATTTGAGGACAATTGCTTTTATTTGTGTTAGGGTGAGGTGTTTTCATACCTACCTCTTGTGATTAACATTTTGTATATATATTGGGTTTTCATGCTGTAAATTGTATTTTGACACTATTTTGTGGATGTTTGAGCTTGTGGCACCGTATTTTGAATTCAAATGGTTTTTGACCCTTCTGAAATTTTTTGCCACCTCTTATTGTGCTTAATTGTGGTTGTTCTTGTGCAAATTTGAGTATCGGTTATGATCAATATCGATGACTTGAATAGTGCTCTTAATCGAACAAAAATGAATGTGCAGCTACGATGAGGCCAAATGAAGTTACATAGACAACATATGAACTTCTTGCATCTCGTTGTGACTAGTCGATTATCGAATGAGTCTCTTGTGATGAACATTGCACACTAGCGAAAGTGTGGAGTCTTGTTTGATATTGGTTTCAATGCCTTGTGTGATGAACTTACCGTGAACCTTGTGTGATGACACCTAGAATTTGCCTGTTAGTCCGGTTGACTAAGTGATGCAAGCTCTTGAAATGATCTTAGGCAACAATTTTGAAGAGTGAAGCAATTTGACAATATACCTCTTTCGTGACCAACCTTGTGAGTGTGTGAACTTTGCTTGAACACCTTTTGATCCTTACCCTTTTCTTGGAAGAAACTTGATGCAATTGTAACCCCTCTTTATACATTCACCCATAATCCTCATGAAGTGTGGTTTGGTTGAATAGCCATCTTAGGCCAAAAGCCTAAGTTGGAGGTGTGGTGAAAAGAGAAGTTAAATCAAGAAGTGCAAAGAAGTCCCCCTTAGCTTTATCCATGGTTTTGAGAAAGATGGAACCCCTCCATACAAAAAAAAGAGAAAAACAAAAGAAGAATGAAAAAGAAAAAGAACAAAAAGTTGTGAAAGTTGCAAAAGAAATGGGGTGTCTGGTATTCCATGAGAAGTGAATAATGGGGTAAATTTTGAGCATAGATTAAAATGTTGAAGAAAAGGAAAGAAAGTGATGTTCATACTACATTTCATGAGGATAACAACCACTAAGCCTAAATGACCATACCTTTACACTCAGCCCCGTTACAAGCCTTGGGAAGACCTTCTTGATCTTGAGTGAGCTGAAACGAATGTCGGCGGGAAAATAAGGAAAAACCTATGGGTGAAGTCATGCATGTGTTCATCTTTGTGAGTGTGAGAGTTGTGTGTGATTCCGGAGCTATAAAGTATTGAATAATTGTGTGTGAATATGGAATTATCTTTGTGGTGAAGGCATTTGAGTGTTTTTTTAGCACTGTTTAAGACATCCTTTTTGAACTACTGAACTTGAGTTTTACTTGAGGACAAGCAAAAGTTTAAGTTGGGGGTGTTGATGAGTCCGAGATTTGGACTCATTTAGGGAATTATTTACAATGATTTAGTGTCCTCAAATGCTTATTTTGTGCCAATAACTGATGTAAATCCCTTGATTTCCAGGTATATGGATTTAGGAACAAAACAAGGACACTAATTTGCAAAAAGGAACGAAGAAAGCTGAAAGAATGAAGAAAAGCAAGCCTGGTGATCGTCAAGTCCACTTGGCGAGTCGCCGAATGGCTGCTTGACCGCCTAAAGTTCCAGTGTGCCAAGCCTTGAAGGAACGAACCAAGTTGGCAAGAGAAAGGAGCAGTCGGCGGATCGCTGAGTGGTTCCGCGATGCAGTGTTGGATCACCCAAAGTTACAGACCTTGAGGATGTTGAAGGGCAATGGAAATGACCAAAGGGCATATCGCCGAGTGGTTCGGCGAGGCCGACTTACTTCGCCGAGTGACTCTTCCCAGCACATTTTTGAACATTTAGTTTAGTATCTGATATCATAATATCTTAGTCTATTATTAAGTTTTGAACTGTGAGACAAGTTTTCTCTAGTTTTTCTTTAGCTTTGAAGAATTGATTTTTTTCACTTTTGAGAAATTGGAAGTGGGTCTTGGAGATTCTTCGAATTGGACCATTGTAAAGACGAAATCAATCTTACCCAGCTGATGGAAACTCAATTTGGTAACGATTTTTATCTTTTTATAATGTCTAGCTAAAACCCCAATTCTTAGGGTATGATTATGTGATTATGGGCTGATTTAGTTTATGGGTATTGCTAATTGTTAGTTTAAATGTTGTTTAGAAGTAAGTTCAATCATTAATTGTGGTTTAATTTAAGAATTGTAGTTGCAAATGCAGTTCTACCCTTGTGTTTTTGGCTTGCTCGAGAGAGTGAACCCTAAACCAAATTCCACACATTCAGTTCGAGAGAGTAGATGGACTAAGGTGTGGGTTGTTCTTAATTTGCATGCTTGTCGATGTTCGAGAGAAATCGACTTGATTCGGGGTAAATTATTCGAGAGAAAGTTTACCTCCTCTATAGTCTAGCTTACTCACTAATATCTAGCTATTTTCTAATAGTTGCAATTACCCATTTGTCTATATTAGCCTATAATCGAATCACATCCTAAGAACCCATCTCATTATTGTTATTTTGTATTGTTTGTTGCTGTTGTAGTTGATAATTAAAACCAAAACTCCCCCTTATTTGACATTCGTGTCACCCCCTGATTTGAATGATGTTTTTATTTGATAATTTCTATTCCTATGACTTATTTGACCATGTTCGTACTTCTCACTTGACTCTCAAACACGTACCGCTCCCTGTGGAATTCGACCCCAACTCATTTAGTTGGGTTTTATACTGACTAGCGATCGTTGACACTTAGAATTGGAAAAAGTGTCCTTGAAACGTTACTTCAATACCGGACAACCAATTACTCATGGAAACAATCATAAATGAAATAGTGGTGCATGAAGAGTCTAAGACCCATGTTCAACGATTGAGACTGCCATCAAAGATCTTTCAATCACCATACTTTACTAAATTTGGGTCCAGCGACAAAGGCAAATAGAAAGTTGATTCAGGATTAGACATTCGTCCAAATCATCCTTTTTAAGGTTGTGGTACTTTTTTCCAACCTCCATTTGTTTTGCTTGATTAGTACCGCCAGTGGATATCGAAGGGACTACTTAAAACACATGACAAGAAATAAGTTATATATCACTATATCCATACAGTGTTAGATCATTATTTTTTTAATTTGTATTGAGTTTTAATAATCATATAGGAAGCCAAAGGAGGACAAATACAGTTGCAATTCAGCTTCTTTTGGATTTGAGCAGATGGACTTCGTTGTTGCATTCTCAATGAATAAAAAATGGTTCTATGTCATGTCGCAACCAAACAAATGTTGGACTGATGAGGTATAATAGTAAATTCAATAATAACTATGTATCATATACATTATTTCAAGATGTATCGCATATACAATTACGTTTACACAAACTAGACACAACATATATGAGTCATCACAACATACATTATGTTCATTTTGACTAAATAATTTATTATGCAGCACATCGATGTCGAAAGAAATCAAAACTGCAAAAACAGGATCAATACAGATACACCACAGTTAACTGTTTATTCAAAACATACATCAATAATACACATGAGAGGTATCACTGCAGTCCTGCCAATGACAACCTTAGCACGCAGGAACACATGGCATGTGGGGCTATTGTATCTGGATTCGAGCGGGCATTGATGAACATAAATAATGGATATGAGATTCCGACTGGGTTACAATGGCACTCAGTAAATGATGTTTACATTCTGGTGAATTGTGATGGACAATTTCATTGGGTATTGGCTGTTGTTGTTTTGAAAAAGAGGCTAATACGTGTCTACGACTCAGCATCTGGATTAAGGAGAAAAATTTATCTGGGCGTTATTAAAAAATTATCTCTAATGTTGCTTACTTACCTCCAGGACAGTGGATTTTTTTTATCAATCGGAGTGAACTAACTGGTCATATCTTGATGCTTATAAGGACGAGGAAACGGACGAGGAAACTGGAAGTCAATTGGAATCAAAACATCCATTTCTTGTTGAATATGTACAAGACATTATTCAACAAGGCAGAGGTGCACTGTAAGTTTTATAAAATTTTGTTTTAAAGTATATGTTCAATTCGTTTTTAATGTATCTTCTGCATTTGTAGGGATTGTGGATTGTTTGTGGGTGCGTTTGCTGAATTCCTTAGCGATGAAATTCCAATCCAATCCAATGGTTTCCGATCCAATTATCTCCGCTCAAGATATGCAACATTGCTATGTAAATACGACAGTCAAAAGGCCGAAGCAGGATATGTTAGTGATAATGACGATCCATCAAAGCCTAGGGGTCATTTCACACCACCAGATCATGATGCGTTAGTTAATCTGGAATAGTTATTGTGTATCAAAGAATACACAATTTTTTTTTAGTTTGTACTATTTTCAAGATACATTAACCTAAGTGCTGCTTGTTTTGTCTGACTTTTAATGTCAATATATTTTGTTCCTTTAATCTCAGAATGTATATTTGTCTTAATTTACAAATTCCAATAATTAAACAGTGTTATTAAATCATCATCAATCAGAAATGCACATAAATTTGAGCAAACTTTTATTTCCTAACAACAACAATTCAATATATTGTATTAAAAACATATAAAACCACAATATATTGAAGTGTATATTACGGTTATAGTGAAAAACTTATTGAATTGAAAATTATAAAACTAAAACATCAATGTATTCTAAAAATGTCTATTAACAAGTTGTAATCAATAGATAAGTTAGATAAGATTTAATGTTTATGACACAATATTTTGATAATGTATATGATACAATAGTTATAATCTATGTGATGCATGAAACACTAATGTATATGATACACGTTTCATATTTATTGTGACAAATACATTGGTGAGAAACTTAATGGTATAAATTATGTATCATATAAGTACTCAGATACAATAGCTTATTGAAAATAGATAAGATTATTTATGATTTAATGAATATAATACATTAATTATTATTTATATTACACATTACACATAGTGTACATAATACATTAGATTTTACACATAAGGTATATGATACAAATGCACCTAAATATTTGTATATCAGAGATAATATTTGCACACAAATCATAACAATTTCTTGAATTGAACAACAAAAGTCATAAATAAATGTACCAAAATAACATTAAACACATAACAAATTCTTAAATGGAACAGCAAAACTCATAAATATTGAATCAAAATAACCAAAATAAATAATAAATTTTATTCATGATAAATATAAAAGTGATAATCGATTAAGTAAAAAATTATTCAACAAAAACATGAATGTCTTATAAAAATAACGATTTCACTTTTCTTTTGGGAAGAAAGTACAAGTTCTTCTGTTGTGACCTTCTTGTCCACAACGTCCACAACAATTTGTGTTTACTGTTATCTTTTCATCTGCATTTTTCTTCTTCTTTTCCTTGGTCGTCTAGCGATTCTTTTGTATCTAGGTGGCCACACAGTTTCTTCTACAACATTGCTAGGAACCGATCAATCTTCCTTATCTGGCATTGAAACCATTGGAACCTCATAGGTTTTTGCTAATGCATCAGACTTGTAGTAATCAGAGCAATAAGCATGCATATTTGCGACATTCTTATCCTTTAAAAGAGCAGTTGCATGTGCACAAGGTATCTCATCTAGTTGAAATCTGCCACACATACATTATTTCCTCTCAAGACAAACAATGTATCTTCTTCCAGCTTCATAAACCGAGAAAATAAATTCAGCTGGTGGAACAACCTGCGGACATTAAAAAGTAAGCGATAAATTTATTTCAAGCAATGATGATCAAAACAACCAAATGATATACCAAATTGGATACAAAATATAGAATTATGTATCATTATACATACTTTCATCTTCGTATATTTAGATGCGTCTACAATCAATACCTCCTCAAATCTTCTCCCCAATGTGTCTTTTGTATAAGAGGCTATTTCTCTATTTTTGCAATGCCAAGAACCAAATAGAATTCTAACCTCTTTCAAGAATTCTAATATAGACAACTGACGCGCCTCAACAAGACAGCCATTGATACATTCTGCTATGTTCGTAGTCATCATTCTATCTCTATTTACTGTTGTATGAACTCTCGACCACTTCTCATACTCAACATCCTCAAGGTACTCCTTAACCCTGTGATCAACTTTATCCACTTTAGCCATTAATTTATCGAAATCCTCCTTTCTGTATGCCTTGACCATATAGTAGAATAGATCACTTAGAATGTTTCTGCTCCTTTTGAAGTTTCCACAAACATTCTTCCAAAGATGACATATGCATGCATAATGAGGTACATTTGGGAACACAATGCTTATACTCTTCATAATACTCTCATTTCTATTAGAAACAACACAACTTTTTTCACGCTCCAAATATATTTTTGAATTGTTCGAAGAACCATGTCCACGAACAGTCATTTTCAGTGTCTACAATCCCCATATGCCAATGGCAATATGCAACCTAATTACAGAGCAACACACATGATTTCATTTGATATATAACATTTACAATATAGAAATATTTTAAATAGGATCACCATTACAAAATACATATACCTGCCTCAACAAGTGTGTTTGCTGATAAAAATGTACCTCTGTAAGCTCCACCAAGATGTGCACCATCGACAACAACAATCGGTCTGCAGTAATCGAACCCCCTCATCAATGGTCTAAGGCTATGAAGAGATACATGAATTCATCTTCCACCGATTTGTGCATCCTTATATAAGAATTTGGTTACACGGTATTCAACATGTATAAGTATCTCGACATCTGTCTATATCCATCTGATGGTTTACCCCTTATGTCATGACCCAGACCGTCGTGATTGGCACCCACACTAACCCTCCGATGGGAGAACCATTACTACAACCCAAACTGACATCTCAACCAAATACAAAGGCATTTAAAGATACAGAAGCAGATTTAAATACAGAAATTATATAGAGTTCCCATAAACTCCAAAGGTTTAAACAAATTAGCCAAACTAATGTGGAAGAACAACCCTAAGAACCTGAAAGTAAATGTACCAAAACTCTACTAACGAACAAGTCTAAGAAAAAGGGGT
>NW_006238970.1:1388335-1391074 GCF_000226075.1 Solanum tuberosum | reverse complement strand
GCATATACCGAACATATACAATATTAGTCATCTTTTCAGGATCAATGTAGCATTCCACGTTCTCAACAATACCCATTGGTTATCGTTTTAGAGCAACAAATGGTCTTTCAACCTCAATCACCCTTAGATATGAACGTAATCATCACAAGTAGATACACAACACAATTCAATGGTCCTCTCATGAAACTCAATTCAAAGGTCTCTCATGAAACCCAAACCCAAACTGTTAGTGTATCGGTTCGTGGTACCCGATCCAATGTTTATGCCGGAACGTGGCAACTGATCCCATATTTATACCGGAACGTGGCAACCGATCCCATATTTATGTTGGAACGCGGCAACCGATCCAAGTTAGTGTGTCGAAACGTAACACCCGATCTATTCAACAAATCACAATCACAATGTATATTCTCACAATTATACAACAAGAGGTGATTCATGGCATACAATTATTCGATTATATATCCTCATTTACGATTAGGGTGAACAATAATGCAACATTTGCATACATAGATGCATTATAATGAGCAATTACAAACATATATCACACCAACATGAAATCACAACAATCACCCACCTCAAATCAAAGCTTAAATCACCTAAGGCACTTGAATCTCCCCCTTCTAGATTCTTTCCGCTTGTTCTAGGTCTACAAACAATTAATATATGCAAAGATCAACAAACAAAGGTCTATTTATCCGGATTATAACAAACTCAATAACCCTAGACCAACCCAAGATCCTAATACCCAATTTAGGCCTTTTTCCACCATTAGTTTCAGATCAAAACACTTCCCTAATAATAATTACCCATGAATTTACATTCTACGGATCGAAAAACAGATTCGGGGAGTGAAACCTTACATTTAGCCTCAAGAATGGTGTAAAACTATCAAGAAAACACTTGGGGTCGTTCCTTAGCTCTCAAAGTCGAAAGGTGTAGAATAAAATGATTTTTGGGGTTTTATTTCTGACTTACGTCGCGTCTATCCCACTACAGCGGGACCTATCCCGCTACAACGACATGCACGGAGACATAATGTTGGAAATTAAATTCCAAGCCCCCATTTCACAACACACCTTCATCCCATGACACTCAGAACATACCCGTTCACGCTAAGATCAGTTTCGGGAGTTCTACTCGCCCGAATTCAATTTTCTAAAGTCATACGGGTTCCTTAACGTCTTAGGTATCTACTCATGTGATCAAAATCATAATTAGATCACCCAATTGTTACCAGATTTCTCTAGACTCGCCTGACTCCGATTTCGTCCAAATCTGGACTAGGCTAGAAAATTCTGATACGCTCAAATTACACCTCCTTACAGAAGTATAAGTGATCGTTATCAAGTAAAGAACCCAACTTGTAGGTTGGGATCGATCCCACGAGGAAAATGGTTTAGACTTTACTTTAACTAACAATTATATTCAATTAGTCAAGTTATTTCCAGAAACAGATAATAAAAGGGGGGTTGTGTTTGTGTAAAACAAATAGCAAGAACTTAATAAGTAATCAGTAATCAAACTCAACTTAGGTTGTTATCAAGATAAGAGAAATAACTAGGGTATACGTGTTCCCCACAATCTCATAACGCAGCAATCCTAGTAACAGCAATCCTTTTCTAGTGTATTACATGCAAAGTGATAAGTTAGGTATCTCTAAATCCTTGGTCCGGCATCTAGAGAATTTCACCCCGCACCTTGGTCCGGCTACGTGTGTATAATTTACTAACCCTTACCTTTACCTCATATTAGACATCATAATCGATGTTGGGCTTAGTTATTACTTCGCACCAATCGACACTAGCCTATTAGATAGTATCACACTAAATCTATGTTGATAATTCTTTTCTTGTTAATTACCTCCTTGGTCCGGCAAGTAGCAACAAGGCAAGTTCTAACGCGTGCACTCGTTAAAAAGACTTCTAAACGAAAGAATTATCAATGCATGCAAAACACTATTCAAGAATAGTTTATTTACTATTCATACTTTGTTAATCGATCATGCTTCCCACAACCCTAGTTGTGAATTTAGTTACTCATACTGGCAAGAACACAATTCATAATTGTAGAGGGAGAAATCATGAACTTACGTAAAGAGAATAACAAACCCAGAAATTTAACTTGAATTGCAAAGCCAAAATCTTCAAAACAAACTTAGGAAATTAAGAATTGCTAAAGTTGCAAGTTAATCTCCCAAGTCAAGAACTAGAATAAAAGTAATAAAATCCAACCCTAAAAATGAGGTTTACATGCCCTATTTATAGAAAACAAGTCCTAAATAAAAAAGGAAACAAATTAAGGAAAGTTTTGTTCAGGTACGCGTCTTCGATCCACGAGACTGACTTACGGACCGTCGATGGATCTACGGGGTCCGTAAGTCCCTTCCGTCAGTCAGGACTTAGAAAATATTTCAGCTTCCAAAAATAAGCTTCACTGAAGCAATTTTATGGAATGGAGGATATTAGGAGGTAGTTATGGAGTGATTTGGGGAGTTGAAAGAGTGGGGGAAATGGTGTTGGGATTAATGGAGGGAAGGGAAATGATTTGAAACATTGGGGCTTTTAAGTAATGGGGTCCGAGTCGGGTCATTCATCTTTAGGGTTTGGACTCACAAGACCCCGTCTACAGTCCGTGAGTCAATCTACGGTCCGTAGATCGGTACCGTAGATCACAATTATACTAGGATGAATTTAGGGACTTACCTGGGATCTACGGATACCATTGACGGTCCGTGGA
>NW_006238970.1:1384604-1386418 GCF_000226075.1 Solanum tuberosum | reverse complement strand
ATGACCTTTGTACCAAGCAAGTAGGAACGAAATTTTTCGAATGCAAAAACCACCGCAAGAAGTTCTTGTTCGGTTACAGTATAATTCTTCTGGGCCAAATTTAGAGTTTTGCTAGCATAGTAAATAGGGTGAATAATTTTCTGGCGCCTTTGACCCAATACTACACCAAGCGCCACTCCACTCTCATCGCACATTACCTCAAACGGTTGTCCCCAATCCGATGAAATAATGTTAGGTGTTGTAACCAACTTTTCCTTCAACTCTCCAAATGCTCTAAGACAAGCATCATCAAAATAGAACTTACACTCCTTCTCGAGTAGTTTGCACAAGGGATGTGCAATTTTTGAGAAATCTTTGATGAATCTCCTATAAAAACCTGCATGCCCAAGAAAACTTCTAACACCTTTTACAGAAATGGGTGGTGGAAGCTTTTCTATTACCTCAACTTTAGCTCTATCAACCTCAATACCTTTTTCTGAAATTCGATGACCCAACACTATACCTTCTTTAACCATGAAATGATATTTCTCCTAGTTTAGCACCAAATTGCAGTCTTCACATCTTTTGAGCACCTCGGCCAGATGTTCTAGACAGTGATAAACGAATCACCTACCACTGAAAATTCATCCATGAACACTTCAATAGTGTCCTCCACCATATCAAAAAATATCGACATCATACATCTCTGGAAGGTCGCTGGAGCATTGCACAATCCGAATGGCATCTGTTTGAAAGCAAAAGTCCCATATGGGCAAGTGAAGGTGGTCTTTTCTTGGTCTTCTGGAGCTATAGAAATTTGATTGTAGCCCGAATACCCATCAAGAAACAATACCAACCCTTGCCTGCAAGTCTATCCAACATCTGGTCCATGAATGGCATAGGAAAGTGGTCTTTTTTCTATCCACGCATTCAACTTCCGGTAATCCATGCAAACTCTCCCATCCAGTGACAGGCCTCATTGGAACAAGCTCATTTCTTTCATTTGGAACCACAGTCATACCACCCTTTTTAGGTACACACTGCACAGGACATACCCACTTACTATCTGAGGATTGGGGATAAATAACTCCCGCATCCAGCCACTTGATGATCCCCTTTTTGACTACCTATTGCATAGGTGGATTTAGTCTTCTCTGGTGCTCCACACTAGGCTTATGATCTTGCATGAGTTGAATTTTGTGAGAACGAATGCCGGGAGGGATCCCAATAATATCTGCAATAGTCCACCCAATCGCTCGCTTGAACCTCTTTAATACAGTCACCAAACACTCTACTTGCCTTGCATTCAAATCTGCTGCAATGATGACCGGCAAAGTATTCTCTTCGCCTAAATATACATACCTCAAGTGCGGTGGTAGAGCTTTAAGCTCCAATTTCGGTGCCTCCACAATAGATGGTCTTGTGGGTGGGGACTCACGATTCTTCATGTCTAGCTCATACTTCTTTGGTTTGGACCGGTATTCACACTTATCAAGTGCGGCTACCAACTCATCATACTCTTCAATACCATCACTATCGAAATTCATCATGACTGCTGCTAGTGCCTCAACACATAATCGCTCTTCAATTTGCACTTCTGACCCACTCTCCAATCTGTAAGTTATAGCAGATACTATTTGTAGCTCACCATTCTGCTTCATGGATCTACAGATATTGAAAGTTGCTTCTTCATTGTTCAGTCTAAACTTCATCTGTCCCTTTTCCATATCAACCAACGCACACCCTGTGGCAAGAAATGGTCTCCCAAGGATGATGAGGACCTCGAAATCAACCTCACAGTCAAGAATCACAAAATCCACCGGAAAGATGAAAGA
>NW_006238970.1:1368675-1384204 GCF_000226075.1 Solanum tuberosum | reverse complement strand
CATCATCTTCTGCATCATATCTTCAATGCGCGCCATATTGCTTCCAGGTTCCGTAGCACCAGATTCCCGATTTTGAGGGGGAACATAAGGTCCAACTCGATCGTTTCTGTTGCCATAGTTGTTCCTGTTGTAGTTGTTGTCGCGATTGAAGTTCCCATCTCGGACATAGTGCCCTTCTAGGTTGTAATATCCATAGTTCCGACCTTGGTTCCCTTTGTTATACCCCATTTTAACCGGATCAAAATAGTGTACAACATTTTGGTGATTTCTAAAGTAATTAACTAAGTCAAGAAGTCGCCACCTAATTATTACGGTGAATTAGGACACCTAAATTATTAAAGTTATTTTCTAAAGTTAACTTCATTTTAAGGTCTACTAAGTTTAAGATTCTAGGTAAGGGTTCAACTAATCTAAAGGGAAGGGGTTAGGCATCCTTTAAGATCCATTAACAATGGTTAACCGGCCGAACTTAAATTACTTAATTAGGCTAAGGTGTGAAGATGTAAAAAATGTTGAAAGGCAAAATGTCAAATATCTTTTAAAGTCATTTTTTGGAAAACACTATGTGAAAATTTGTCTTTTTGAAAACGTACAAAGGGAAAATAGTATTTTAGACATTTAAACTTGTTTGTTGGAAAATAAGTAATGCCTCCAAAGTCTATGACTTAAAAAATGGAATACAAAATCTGATTTGTACTTACAGAGATTTGTATATTTTAAAAAATGTTTTTTTTTTTTTAAGAATTCAATATGAAAACAAAAGTTGATTCCTTTTGGAAATCTTTTGAAAATGGAAAGCTATTATTACATAGAATAAAATAATTTATTAATAACCAAATTGTGAATAACTAAGTGATTATGTCTAACATGCTCATTTCTTCTACGTTAGTCATTCATGAAAAAAAACAAAATTAAAACATATCCAAATCACACAAGTTAAACATGTAAAGGAAAACACATAGAAATAAATAATGCTAAAATATAAACTATAGAAGATAGTCCCAGGTAAATTTGCTTGGTTTGCTACTTAGATAGTTTGAGATATCATAGACTCCATGTGCGGGTATGATGGTGTTGAGTCATGAGACTCGAATTTTGCTAGAGTCCCGAATGAAGACTCTATTTTTGCTCCGGAAAAGTTCATGCAAATAAAACGAGAGTAAAGAGATTAGTAAAACAATTCGACTTTAAGTCATATTAAATAAATTAGATATAAGATCAAGTAGAACTATACATCATATATACTATTTGGAACAAGAAATATACAAACACCTAAACGAGACATTCATTTAGCATTGATGATTTTTTTTCTTAAACTAACTAACAATAGTTAAATCATAATAAACTATTTTCAGCACAAGTTAAATCTCAAACGCAGCAAATTTATATTTTTAACGAAATATCATTTTTGTTAAGCATGAACAATGGAATATAATGCATGAGTCTTGGCGAATTTTATGACATTCTCTTAAAAATGACAACTTATACACAAGCTTATGTTAACCAAATATGCACCAAAGGTCTAAGATAGTGTTCTCGCAAACATGAAACAGAGCTAAAATGATATCAAAAGACGTGATCTATAACGAAGAAAAATGATGAAAATCCTTTTAAAACAAGCTTCTGTTTAGGAAAAAATAAAATAAACTACAAATTCCTTATTATTATAAAATCACCAGATAAATATTAAAACAACAAACAACTAAATTCATGTAAATATGTAATCCTAAAACCAACCACACTGTTATTATGACTAAAGCCAGCAGAGATCATTTTATATATACATAACCTTCTCCAAATAAGCATCACGTTTAATACAGTAATAGAGAAACAAAGAGAGCAGACATTTTAACACGGTAATGAAGAAACAGAGAGAATGGGAAGGTGAATATCACATGTTGCGGGGCAGTGAACCTAGGTCGTCGGCTTTGAATCTACTCTCTCGTTATGAACAGATTCGGACTTCAAACTAAATGAGTTTTAAAGAAAAGTAAACAGAAAATGCAAGAGTTCCAAGGATGATGATAGCTAAATGTGATGTATAAGTTCGCCCTTGTATGATGATGTTCTTGTGAGTATTTCTGTCCCCTTTCATTGAAGATATGAGGTAGTATTTGTAGGAGATGAAACTAGGATTTTGGGCGGGATTTTGAGTTGAGAAAGATGTATTTTTGAAATTTGAACGTTGTCCCTTGGATGGACATAGCCTTCACGTGAAATTTTCAGATTTATGCTCGAAATAGTGAGCCTTTTTCTGACGTCGTATCTGCTATCTATTGGACTTATACACATCTTGTGATATGTAGAAAACTTGCACGAAAATGGTGAAGAAATTCTGCCATGGCTATAAAGGAAATATGTATTTACGCTAAAAATAGGAAAGAGGAACGTAGTTATCATTGTTGGTTAGAGCTGCTACCAAAGTAGGGTTTGCAAGTTGGAAGAAAAATAATCTGAAGGGCTTTTGGGTTTGGGCCTTATTTGGCCTACTTTGGACAGATCCTTTGGGCCAAGAATTGGGTATAAATCTGATGGCCTCTTCCCTCTTTTAATTAATTCTTTTGGACTTCTAGTTTAGTAACTACTACAATATACATTATAAAAGATTTAGAAAGTAAGAAACTTGAAATAAAGTAACGACTATCGATTTTAAAGAAGACGTCAATAAAGTAATAATAGTAATGTCGATAATAAAATATATAATTTTAAAAATAGTGGAAATGATAATAAAAAGATGATAATCATAAAAATAATAAAAGTTAAAGTAATATAGATAATTACGACAACGATAGTGATAAATGAAAAATAATAGTAAATTATAAAATATTCAACTTATTAGTAATTTAGAAGCTCAACAAAATAAATTAGAAGAAAGGAGGGACAAAATTTGGTGTCAACACACACGCTGCACGAAAGCGAAACAAAAGAGGAAACTTTTCTAAGGACATCCTGTAGTTTAGCCCCGAGGGATCATGGAAGGAGCTAATTGAGTTGAGATGCAACAGTGTTTATTGAAGAAAAGATTGGATAACCTACATTTCACGTGTTCGTGGAACGTAGGTGGAGATGAGTTCGAGAGTATATCCTTGACCTTTGCTAACGAGTTTGATATTCCTCTTCAGCAAATTTGCCCCAGTTCACTGCTAAGAAAAAGTTCCACGTTGTGATGCATCCTTTTTTATGTTGTCCACACCTGTGGTTTGATTTGAGAATTCATCCTCTTGGATGCTCTCGCAAAGACTGAAATAAACTTGTTAGTAGAAACTGTAATTTATATAGAGAAGTGGCATATTTTACCGTAACTTTCTTAACAAATTGTCCCAGTTCACTGCTAAGAAAAAAGTTCCACGTTGTGATGCGTCTTTGGTTGCTTTAAACTATTTTCCTGAAACTCGTGTTAAAATTTGTCATTAAGGTGAGAGATAAAATTAAAGTGTAAGAACGTATAAATGAATGGTAATATATGTATGTGTGAGAATGGTATGAAGTCGTGTGACTTATGAAAGGCGTGTGGCCAAATGCTATCTCTAGTTGTCTTTAGAGACTTGATATATAAAGATGTCTCTGATTGTCTACGGAAACTTGATGTTGAGAGCCGTCTGGCTTATGATGATGAGGTCGTATGGCCAATTGGTATCTCCGTTTGTCTTCGAAGATATAATGGCATATGACGTCTCTGGTTGTTTTCAGAGACTTGATGATGAATGATGTCTGTAAAGTTTAAGGTAAAGTCATTAAAGTAAGTAAAGTAGAATAAAGTAATTGGTAAAGTAGTGAATAAAGTAAGAGTGTAGCCGTTTGGCTTATGCCTGGCTTATGCGAATGATGTAAATAATGTCTCTGGTTGTCTTCAGAGACTTGAATGATAAATAAGGCCACCGGTTGTCTTCGGGGTCCCAATGGTAAATGATGTCTCTATATCCTCCGATTGTCTACGGGGATTATAATGATAAATGAGGCCTCCGGTTGTCTTCGGGGTCTCGATGATAAGTGATGTCTGAATTTCCTCCGATTGTCTACGGGGACCAGTTGTAATGATGCCTCCGGTTGTCTTCGGGGCTTGATGAAGTGATGCCTCTGATTGTCTTCAGGGCTAGATATTGATTGTTGTAAAAAAAATGTAGAGTAAAATTACAAATAAAGTCGTGATAAAGTAAAAATAAAATAAAGGTAAGTGAGAAATAAAGTCGTGTGGTTGATGACTGTGGAGTCGTGGGGCCAAGTAATGTCTTCAATTGTCTCTGAAGGCCTTTGTTGATTCCAAAAATCAACTTCTCTGAAGCAAACGACGGACCAACAGTACGGACCGTAGATCGATCTACGGTCCGTCAATCCCCCTCGTAGCTCCACACTTAGAATCTTCAAAAAATCAGGTACTGGAACCCTCACAGTATCACTCTACGGATCAACAGTACGGTCCGTAGATCAATTTACGGACCGTCAATAGACACCGTGGTTCCACACTTGGTCAGATTTCCCTGATTTGTCTGCTATGCCTTGCCTGCTGATCTACGGTCATAACCTACGGGCCGTGGATGGACGTACGGTCCGTAGATCAACTCCGTGGAAGCCCTTTTTCTGCAATTCCTTCAGCTGTCTCCAAACTTCCGCGCCTGAACACCTTTCCTGAAAACATGATAAAATACATAAAACCAATACAAAAGGCCTTAGACACACACAACTAGTAAGTGAAACGTATTAGAAATACCGTAAACTCACGGTATATCAAATTCCGAGTTACTACTCAAAAGTTTTATGGCCCCAATTCTTTCCCCATTGGCTTTTTCCTAACGACGGAATTAGGTCGTTACAATAGATACCAATTTATCCATCACTCGTCCCCTAGTGATCAACTAGGAAAGACTGGCTAAAGTAAGGGTAGAGTAGTATCTAAATCATCGAATTACTGGGGATACTTGTCTCACATGCCCTTCTTATCGAAACTCATTACCCTCTAAGGGTTTCACATCTCCAACCTCAAACCAACCAATTGAATACCTACACATCCTCCCTTACAATGCCTCAATGAAGTCATCTTAATACTCGAGTGATAAATATTGTTGTATGTAAACTTAACTAACAACAAAAATGATTCCCCAACAACCACCAAAGTTGATCGTACACACCTCTACAACATGTTATCAAGGACCTTGACACAATCATCCGGACGAATCCTTTAGCACTTAAGCATGATAAAATTCCAAGTCAATACTCGCTACAAACAAAAGTGAACCTGAACCAACCAACACACACTCATAATACCCAAACAATCATAGTTCTTATCAACATTTCCTTTTCACAACATAAATTTCCATAACCTTAAGTTACAAAATTTTGGTCTATAGACATCAAATACTTATTGAGGGATATCTCCAAGCATACAAACCCTCTAGCAACACTATCGAAATGCTAGATTTAGTAATTTTAGATTACCTCTTAAGAACAGTAGAATTGGATTCAATGATCCCCACATTCAACCACACATAATCAATATATGACCTTGATGACTAGATGAATATTAAGATTGTCGGACAACCATAATTACACATGGTAGCTCTTCTATGAACTCTCATAAGCAAAGTGGTACATGTAGAACCACTAAAATACTTTTAACAACTACAAGACACCACCAATTATGTCATTCGAAATAACCAAATCTTCCTAATCTTCCCACTCAACCAAGAGAACATTGCAAGATTTGGTACCCCTGATCCACCACTAGGGATCCACCCACAAAAGTGAAAACACACGAGAGCATAGCTAGTGAATCATACACACAATACTAACAACCATCATAACACTCCGACCATTTACCTTATTATAATCCAACACTTTTTAAATGAAACCTTTCTTAGGTACTTAACAATCAGTAGTAATAAACTTTACGACTCAACCCAGGTGTAAGTCCTTTCAAATGCTCAATACCGGTTACAATTGATCATTTCTTGTCTTGCTAATTCATACCTTGACAACATATCTCACCATGAATGTAGACTTACAATGAAAAACATAAATTGTAAATTCAACTGTATAACACAATCCCCTTATCTATCAACATTAGCTTGTACCTTGAAGATTTTTATGAAATTCATAGATCTTCGCTTATCATTGATCGCATCTCCATCGATATTACAATATCCTTCGCTGAAATTCCATCGTACTCATTACTAAACTCAAAAACAAAACCAAAACACTTATCATCACACTCGAGCTAATGTATGTACACTCCTTTCTCAAGTCATTTCCAATAGTTTTTAACCAAATCTGATGGACTTATGACACTATTACCATAGCCACAGCAAAATGAATGAATTCACGCGTCTCTGAACCTAATTATCTACCCCTCTGAAGATATCTCTTTAGCCTTTGCAATCAAATAACATATTCTTACTCTCGCCTCTCTCTAAAGGTTGTACTACATCCCACTATTTTTCTTCATTATGACTCTAGCTCTGTAATTTTTATTTGAATGGTGTCCCACGATCTATTAAAACTTTCCATACAACCACGTTACTCACCAAATATTAGAAAACCACAACCTTAGATACTCGCAAGTCGTAATTACTATACAAAAATTCGCTTAACCAACAATTTTATTATATAGTTGCATCCCGTCACAATCCATCACGAACTCCTATTACCATTACACTCAGTCAACCTTGACTATCACTACGAAGCCAACCTTTCATCGACATGACACCTCAAACTCAGGTATACTCATCAAATTCAGAGGACTAACCCAATTTATACGCACTTTCTTACTAAAATACTTCAATTTCCTTCACCCAAGTATACTCATTGGGACCTTCCTTATCCATAAGGTTGTCATTCCGGTATCAATCCACTTATTTATGGCTTAAGATAAAATCACCAGTCCTCATACTACCCTTCTTCTTCTTAACAAACAAGACAGGAGCACCCTTACGGAGAAGCACTAGGACATATGAAACCTTTATCAAGAAGCTCTTGGATTTGAGCTTTAAGGTCTCTCATTCTGACACCACAGGAATAGACTCAATAGAGGGGGATTTGACCTCAACATCCCGAGTATGAGCCAATTATGCCAAACAATCCTGCCCCATTAGTTTCTTACCCCGCATGAAAGATATGATCTTAACTGACTTAGGCTTTTACCCTATTCCCACTCTAACCTTTCCCTACCCGTGATCTCAAGAGTTACCGACATAGCACTACCATTAAGCACATCTTAATAGGGGGACAACCAAGCCATGCCTAAGATTATATCAAGTGAGTCATATCCAGTATAACCAAATTAACCCAAATCTGACAATCCATAAACACAACAGGACAACACGATATACATGGGTGACTATGACTGACTCTTCAACTGGGGTAGAAACATGGATGGGGACATCAAGTATATCACAAATCGTATCAAATTCTGAGGTAAATCGCATGGACTCATAAAAATAAGTAGAATCTGGATCAAACAACACATTAGTCATCCGATCACAAACAATAATAGTACTTGTGATCACTACATCAGACCCTCGACCCCGGTCTTGCCTGAAAAGGCATAAAACTGAGCCTTGTCATCTTGACGGGCAACCTCCTTGCCTGGCTGCACTGCTCCTCTACCCGCATTACCATTTCCCCGGCCTCCACGGCCTCGCTAATTTCCTCCTCATATTCCAGGTTCTCCACAATTGTAACACACTTAATAACTTAACCAAGTAAACATCGTTGTTATTGGAGCAGTCATATCCTGACCTCTTCTTGATATACAAACAATCCCTGGAAATCGTAGTATAACTTCTAACCTCAATTGACATAACTTAATTTCATCATTCGCTAAACAACCCATACATGTTATGACAACAATACTAAATGCATTTTCCAAAGTAATTGTGTTCATTATCTAGTCGTCCCTTACCAAAACTTCTTGAATGTTGTCACCTATAAACTTGAATCTTTAAATCTGACCTTAATCCCTTCACAAGGGACAATAGTAGCTAGCGATCCCCACAAAACTCTTAATTTCAGTCACAGAAATAAGTCGGATCCAATTCCTGACTGTTTTAATCTTTTGGAGATTTACCATTACCACTTCCCTTTAAAACTACATGCCCCAATAAGGCAACCGAAGTCAACCAAAATTCACACTTAGAAAATTTCGCACACCCCTTTTTGTTTTTGTAATCACATGGATGCCAGTTTTTCTACTATTTTTGACAACATTCGATTTATTACAAGGTTTTATAGTCTATCCTCGAATGCTGAACACTGATTGGATTGCAGGGGTTAGTTCGGATTCAATTTGGTTTCTATAAGGAGACCTGGGAAAAACAGAGGAGACATGGCTGAGGTTCTGTCTCCCCCTGTCCTGCTCTGGCGACCTCGCGCTAGCGGAAAAATCCCGCCCCAGCGGCTCAGACGGAAACAGTACCTAGGCAATAAATTTTTCTGGGGTTTTTCTCTTTCTAATTCTCCCAACAGGTTTCAGCTTTACTGAACAATTTAGGATAATCCTCTGAACTAGGATAATCATTGTCTATCCCGAGTCAATCCAACGATACATAATCCAACTCATTCTCATTAATTCACCACCATAACCCACACATCTCCAGGATACACCCAGACACTCACGCGGTTATTACTCAAGCGCAAGACACGTCCAGATCTTTCATATGAACCACCTTGTACATTATCTAGACCCTTGCATCAAACTTAGTCGTGACCTTCTTTTCACAACAAGTTTCACGATACTCAGCAGTTACAAAACTTGTATAGTTTTAATCAATTCAGCCAGCATATTGCACATATCAAAATTCTGATCCACACTTATTGTGCACATGATCATATCATCACATCCAAGCAAATACAACTTCCACATTCACAGTTAATTCAAGCAACAAGGAACACGCATTCAAAGTTTTCAAGTTACAACTTACAGACAAGCCCAATTTCTAAATTAATTTGTTCCATAGATGACCATTATCGGTCTCCTAGTACAAGATCAAAATGTAAACTGATGCACCCTGAAACTGGTCAAAAGATCATTTATCTTGTTCTGAATGGTGACCCTATTCAACTGTCGGTCGTCTATACACATCCTCTCTTGCTAGTGATGGTGTTACCATTGTTGTTGCTCTAGTTCGGACCATAGACTGAAGGAGGAAATACACCAATTTGTATCACCCAGATACCAATTGGATTCAAGTCATAGCACGAAAAAGTAGAAAGAAGTGAGTTTTTCCTAAAGTCCTATAGCCTCTCGAAGAAAAGTACGGATGTCTTCGTACCCTTCTGCAAAACTCTACTAGACTCATTTTGGTACAATGAGATAAACGAACATAGGGGTCTGATACCAATTTTTTCACAACCTAGACCGTCGTGATTGACACCCACACTAACCCTTCGATGGGAGAACCATTACTACAACCCAAACTGACAACTCAACCAAATACTAAGGCATTTAAAGATACGGAAGCAGGTTTAAATGCAGAAATTATATAGAGTTCCCATAAACTCCAAATGTTTAAATAAACTAGCCAAACTAATGCGGAAGAACAACCCCTAGAACCTGAAAGTTAATGTACCAAAACTCTACCAACAACAAGTGATGATTCCACAATTTGGACTCATTTAGGGATTTATTTTAATGAATTTAGTGTCCTTAAATGCATATTTTGTCTCAAAAACTGATGTAAATCCTTGAGTTTCAGGTATTTGGAGTTAGAGATAAAACATGGACACTATGGAGCAAAAAGGAACAACGCAGCTGAAAAGAACGAAGAAAAGAAGGCGTTAGGATCGCCTAATGCATTAGGCGAGTCGCCGAATGGCCTTAACCTTGCCCAAAGTTCCAGTATGCTGAGTCCTGAAGGAAAAGATCAAGTCTGCGAGGAAAGAGAGCAGTCGGTGCATCGCCGAGCAGTTCTACGAAGCAGTTCCCTGTCGCCCAATGAATCAAAATGCGAAGATGCTGAAGGCAAAAGCTGAAAGGCGGTGAACCAAACCAAAGGGTGGATCACCGAGTGTATTGACAATCTCGACTAACTATGCCGAGTGGTCCTTCGCAGCATGAATTTTTGAAAATTATAAATACCTATTTAATTTTGTAGCTTATGAATCAAGTTGTAGAGAATTAATACTGAGAATAAGAATATTTTCAGTTTCTAGTTCTTAGAGTTTTTTTTTTGGAGACATTGTTCTTGAACTTGAAGGTTTTGAAGGTTTTCAACTCCAAGAAATTGGAAATGGGTATCCAAGAATCTTCATCCTAGACGTGTTTAAAGACATTTTCTATCGTACCCACTTGATGGAAACACTTGTTGGTATTGATTTCTATCTCTTTTTCAAGTCTAGCTAAAACCCCAATTCTTGGGGTGTGATTTTGTGAATATGGGTTTAAATTTCCTGTTGGGTATTGCTTATTGTTAGTATATTTGTTGTTTAAATGTAATTTCATTTAGTAGTTGTGTTTGAACTTAATGGGATTGTAGTTGCAAATACGATTTCATCTTAGTGTTTTTGGCTTGCTCGAGAGAGAGGTTTTAAAAACTAAGACTACTAAATTGATAGTTGGTGGTTATTGGGTCGTCGTGGGTTCAGCTCGAGAGAGTGAATCCTAGACCTTGTCCCACACATTCAGCTCGAGAGAGAGTGAATGGGCTAAGGCGGAGGCTGTGCTTAAATGCTGTAACTCGGTGTTCGAAAGAAACCTAGTTGATTCGGGGTAAGTTGCTCGAGAGAGAATTTACCCCCACTAAAGTCTAGCCTAGTTACAAATATTCAGCGATTTACTATCAATAATGTTTACCCAATAGTATATTTTATCCCATATTCTTATCACATCCCAAGAATCCCATCTCCCTAACTCGTATCTTTATATTTTTTTACTATTTTTTGTTCATCAGTTGAATATAAAACCCCCATTTGATAATTGACATTCGTGTCATTTCTTGAACTTATTATGTTTTTACTCGTTAATGTCTATAGCTATGATTGATTATAACATAGTTTTACTTTTCTATTAATTTTTGCAACCACTCCCTTAGGACTCGACCCCAACCCATTCAGTTGAGTTATATTACTACACACGATCGTTGACACCTGAATTGGAAGTCATGTTTTTGATTACGTTGTTAAACTATCAAAAATGGCGCCGCTGCCGGGGAGTGGTGTTAGTTGAGAATTTTTAGTTAAGTTGGATTTTGCTCTTATTAATTATAGTTTTACTTAATTTTTAGCTTTGTGCTTTGCTTGTTTGAGCTTTGAAATAGATTAGGTGAGTATGTCGTGGAGTACTCGCGAGCAAATGGAGTTTCCTCCATTAGAAGTAATGATGTTCAGGGATCACATTCTAACCTTCAAACAATTGGAAGGTGAAGGGATTCATGAGGCATGGGCAAAGGTTTAAAGAACTGCTAGTTCAATGCCCATCTCATGAAATTCCCAATATAGTCCTTCTGGATTGCTTTTACAGAAGTCTTGGTCCCGGAAACAATGTATTGGCTGACCAACTCATTCCGGGTGGTATTACACGACAACCCTATGTGATAGCAGCCCACCTGCTTGATAACATGGCTGAAACAAACCAAGAAGTAGAGAAGGACTTCATGTTGGCCGCACTAATGACTCAGATGGATGAGTTAGCCAAAAAGAAAGTGGAGATTGAAGTCCCATGTAAAAGGAAGGACAGATACGTCCCTCCTAATGAGCGAAGAAAGCCCAAGGACAATGACGGTAAACGTGTCGAAGGAATGCTCTCGATCATTCTCCACAAGGTGAATGAGCATGATATGGTGCTGGAAGAAATGAATGAGAACATCAAAATAATGAAACAAATGATTGGTTCTCATTCCAGATTGATCCAGCTGCTCGAGAACCTTACGGGTCATGTGATGCCTCATCTCCACCCGCCGCAAAATAGGGGGTTGCCAAGTAATGCTATGGCTAACCCCAAGAATGAAGTATGAGTGTTGACTTGCATCGTGCCACGACGTTAACTAAGGCGCTTCTTGGAGGCAACCAAGGTTTTATCATTTTGATTTGTTATTTTAGAATAAAGGTGTGTTGATTGTGCAGGTTAAGGTGTGGGAATTATTCAAAAAGTACTGGTCGGTGAACCAAAAGACCAGGAGGCGCATCGCCAATGGGGTCGGCGACTCTGACCTAGACCGCCGTTAGACTCAAAACATATTCAAATGAGAGTCTGTAAAACTCGGCGAGCTAGTGAAAGTATTGGCGAGTCACCGAATAGGTCAGCGATGCCAATTAAGTCCGCCATTTGGACCCTCAATATGACTGAAGGCCCTATAAAATTCGGCGAAGCAAAGGATCATTCCACGAGTCACTGAATGGGTCGGTGATCACGACTAATGTCGCCAAATGAGCGCGAACTAGACGGTTTTTAAAAAGGGTTAATGGTTTAAACTTCCAACTCTTTCACTTTCCTTCACTTTTAATCTCCCAAATCTCGCACCTATTTAGTATTTTAAATATTTTTGTATTTCCTAAGTGTTGTATTCTGTGACTTGTGCTCGGAATTGGAAAACTTTGTCGCCTAGAATTTCAAATTTTGTCTTGTTCGGCATAAGAGGTTGGTTTTCCGAACCACGTGTTCATTTTATCGCATTTCGTACTCATTTGCAGATGATCTTATCTTAGTGATGTGTGTTGGTCCTCTCTGATAGGATTAGAATGTTTAAATGCCGATTTTAATTTGATAATCTTGCCTGTATTGTTTTGATCGTTGAATGCCCGTAAATTTGTGCCTTAAAATGAGTTAAATTTTGTGGGGTTGTGCCTGCCTGTTGGTTAGATTTGTTAGGTGAAGTCTGAGTAGCCTATATTTGTGCTAAATGGCATAAATTGCATAATGATGGAGTGGGTGACACCATTCTTAAGAGCAAAAGTCGTCAAATGACCAAATTTGGCAAAACCGAGAGAAATTTGAGTATCTCGGGGTGATGGGTGTTATGGATCTGAACTTAATTAACTAGTGCATGCTTTGATTTTGTGTTTGGGGGTTGCGGGGTTAAATTCGAGAAGTTGGATTGAAAATAGGCACGTTGGGCCGTTTGGCGAGCTGGGTCGAGCTCGCCGAACCACTCGGTGGTTCGCCTAATGTGTCCATCTCACCTTTAATTTCATGCTTTATTTGATGATTGACTCTGTAACTTTAGGCGAGATGCCTAAGATCACCGAAAGCACTCGGCCACTCACTAAAAGTTTTCTTTATCGCCCTTTGTCTACACCCCTAAGCTCTTTTGCACTGGACCTTTCGGTGGGTTAGCCTTGCTCGCCGAAAGCTATCGGCCATTCGCCAAAAGTGACTTCCCATCGCTGACTTGCTGAGAATTTTAAGCCAATCATTTCGGTGAGCCTGATTTAGCTCGCCAAAGAGATTCGGCGAGTCTGTCTGCAGTTAATTTTTTGTGCTTTCATGTGAGTATTTACTAACTTTTCTCCAATGCTTTGCAGATATGGTGCAAACAAATCTAGATACGCCACCCCAAAAGAAAGCACGGGCCATTACTATAAACGAAGGGGGATCAAATCCTCCAAAGAAAAGAAGGCAAGAACTCCCACCGGGAGACAAAGGCAAAAGAAAGAAGCACATATCTGAGAGAGTGGATGTTGACACCCGGTTTGATTTGTCTGAGCCTAAAGACGAGCAGCCTTTGATTTCCCGAAGGAATGAGCTCCGGGCTAGATCCCAACCCACACCCACCAGAGTTCCATCAGTTGTCACTCCTCCCGCACCAGAATCAGTGCCAGCTCAAGCACCTCCTGTGACCCCTGCACTTCCTGTTGTTCCTCCTCCCAGGCTTCTGAACAGATTGAAAGGTGATGGTTTACGAACCATCCTCGAGGAAAAGGCGTTTTCTACATAAGGCTTGGAGGGGAAGTATCCAGATGTGAGAGAGACCCTCTAATTCCACAGGTTCGAGCAGTTCACTAGACCCCGAGGCCCCTATATTCCCTTTTGGGTCCGTGAGTTTTACACAGCTTATGGTGATCTGGTTCCCAAGAGTAAGAAGAAGGCCAATGAGTTCAGACCGGTAAAGGCGGTCATGGTCCGAGGCAAGGAGGTCGGATGCAGCAGTGAGTACATTAATGTTGTACTAGGTAGAGATCTGCACTCTACACACCTGTATGATTGATTGTCTGTTGCTCAATCCTTGGATGATTTGAAGGGGTGGCTGGCACCTTTGATTTCTGATACCACCCCGAGGTGGAACGAGGTGGGCACCTCTATTGAGAAGAGGGATTTGAATATTACTGCTAGGTTCTGGTTTGGCTTTATCAGCAGCACCATTATGCCATCCCAGAACGAGTCTGTCCTCCGCCATTCTAAGGCAGCATGCCTAGGGTCCATCATATCCAGGAGGCGCATCGACCTAAGACTTCTGATTTCACATGAGATGGCCATGAGAGCCAAGCAGAGTCAAACCTCACTGTCGTTCCCAGTACTGATCACAGAACTATGCCGGCGAGCAGGAGTGCCCCGGGATGATATGAGGGATATTGAGATTACCCCTTCCTCATCCACTAATATCCGGCGTATTGAGGCTGAGTACACTAAAGAGGAGGCTGACAGGAGGAGAGCAGCCCCGACATATACTTCTCCCTATCTCGTATCTTTATATTTTTTTACTGCTTTTGTTCATTAGTTGAATACAAACCCCCTATTTGATAATTGACATTCGTGTCATTTCTTGAACTTATTATGTTTTTACCCATTAATGTCTCTAGCTATGATTGATTATAACATAGTTTTACTTTTATATTAATTCTTGCAACCACTCCCTTGGGACTCGACCCCAACCCATTCGGTTGGGTTATATTACTGCACACGATCGTTGACACCTGAATTGGAAGTCGTGTCTTTGATTACGTCGTTAAACTATCACCAAGTCTAAGAACAAGGGGTACAACACAAAACTAAACAAACACCTTAAACAAATAGTTTGAGTCCAAAAAGAGTGGACTTAAACATGAAAGATCCATGGCAGCCTGAAAGAACTGGCTCACCCTTGAATCCGATCACGCTCAACAGTCACCTAGTTGAGGTCTATCAATAGCCGCCTGAAGATGCCCTGTACTCAACAAAGAACAAACAAGTGCAGTATCAGTACAAAACCACAGTGTACTGGTAGGATCACGCGGCTATCCCAATAAGTGAAACACATGCAAGTAACCACAACATTATAAAACAGACATATACCAAACATATACAATATTAGTCATCTTTTCAAGATCAATGTAGCATTCCACGTTCTCAACAATACCCATTGGTTATCGTTTTAGAGCAACAAATGGTCTTTCAACCTCAATCACCCTTAGATATGAACGTAATCATCACAAGTAGATACACAACACAATTCAATGGTCCTCTCACGAAACCTAATTCAATGATCCTCTCATGGAACCAAATCCAAACTATTAGTGTACAGGTTCGTGGTACCCGATCCAATGTTTATGATGGAACGTGGCAACCGATCCCATATTTATGTCGAAACGTGGCAATAGATCCCATATTTATGCCAAAACGTGGCAA
>NW_006238970.1:1328040-1368333 GCF_000226075.1 Solanum tuberosum | reverse complement strand
GCTTGTTCTAGGTCTACAAACAATTAATATACGCAAGGATCAATAATCAAAGGTATAATTATCTGGATTATAACAAACCCAATAACCCTAGACCAACCCAAGATCCTAATACCCAATTTAGGCCTTTTTCCACCATTAGTTTCAGATCAAAACCCTTCCCCAACAATAATTACCCACGAATTTACATTTTACGGATCGAAAAATATATTCGGGGAGTGAAAACCTTACATTTAGCCTCAATAATGGTGGAAAACTGTCAAGAAAACACTTGGGGTCGTTCCTTAGCTCTCAAAGTCGAAAAGTGTAGAATAAAATGATTTTTGGGGTTTTATTTCCGACTTAAGTCGCGCCTGTCCCGCTACCGCGGCATCCATCCAGCTACAACGGCATGCACAGAGACAGAATGTTGGAATTTTAATTCCTATCCCCCATTTCACAACACACCTTCATCCCATGACACTCAGAATATACATGTTCACGCTAAGATCAGTTTCGGGAGTTCTACTCGCCCGAATTCAATTCCATAAAGTCGTACGGGTTCCTTAACGTCTTAGCTATCTACTCATATGATAAAAATCATAATTAGATCACCCAATTATTACCAGATTTCTCTAGACTCGCCTGACTCTGATTTCGACTAGGCTAGGAAATTCCATGTTACTACTAAAAAATTTTATGGCCCCAATTCTTTCCCCATTGGCTTTTCCCTAACAACGGAATCAGGTCGTTACACCTTAGCATCTCTAGTGCACGTTCCTTAGCACGCCATGCTTGCTGGTACGATATTTGAACCCCATAGAATTCTCTCATATCATCAATTATATCTTTCGGAGTATGAATTCGCTTATGGTTGATCAATTTTGGAGCACTCACACCATTAACAAATCCAATTGTTGCTTGGACTTTGGTTAGTATCCTATCCCGCACTGAACATGTATGTTCACTATTAAAGTATTTCACTTTGAAAACATCAGTGTTTTTCCTGCATGAAGACTTCATAGTCCAACCACATTTATCCGAAAAGCACACCAACACATTGATGTATAATTTTTTTCATTAGATTAATACATATAGAAGTTATATTTTATAAGACATTAATGTATCAACAATATTAACTACCATAATAAATAATATCACGACATATTTAAATTTCTAATTTGTTTGATACATTACGCACACATCAAAGTTACAAAATGTATATGATACATTATATATGCGACTCAATTGTTACACACTTCCTCCGTGTATCATATAATCAACAACAAAATACAAAAAAATCAAAAGTACCATTACACAACTTCTAAAAATAATAATGTATCAAACAAATTAGAAATTTAAATGTATCATCATTTATAGATCTTAAAATTAAAACACATTAATTCACAATGCAGATTAAAAAATCTCATACCTTTGTCTATCAGATCTTTTTACTTTGCAATTGAAGTTGTGTTTTATTTTATATTTAGTCATCACATCTATCAGTGTTGTTTTATCCTTATACAATTGACCTGTCTTCACATCTATACTATTTGAATCAATTATATAATTTGTAATTTCTAATTCTGGAATATAATATGAATCACAAATTCTTGATTCAACCACTGCAAGAGCTTCTGTATCCCTGACTCGACTGAAATGGCTGCTTTGAGATTCAAACGTGAAATTGATTGTCCAACAACAATTTTGTCACTTTTGTAACCTTCATAATTAACTTCGCTCGCCCAAATTCCTGAATGCCTCAACAAAATCGATATATTCATCATTTATCAAGTTTCTTTTTGAAATTATGAATTTTTCAACATCAACGGCTGCTCAAAAATCATCTTCAATGGAGAAGATGTAATTTTGAAATTTGAAATTGGTGAATCTGTTCCCTATTAGGATATGGAATGATTAGGATCAGTTAGGCGTTAATCAAGGAAATTAATATAACAAAAATAAATTTTACGTTATTTGTTCCCTTTTTAGTGCAACAACAATTTGTTTACAATGTACCGTTTATAATTTATCCGCATGGTAACTACGTATATGGCGCCACGTAATAATTATTATTAATAATAATTAAAATGTATATGATTGTTAGTTTAAAGGGTAATAATAGACGTATTTTTAGCCCAATAGATAAATGAAGGGTATTTTAAAACCATTTCGAATAGTATAGGGGTATTTTTTGCCCTTTTTCGTTGTTAGTTTAAATACATGTTTGTTGGATTATTATTACCAATGTTTTAAAAGATTATGTTGGGACTCACCTCGGGGCTTGCCCTGGGGCGGGGCTCTAGCAAAACGCCCCGAGACTCAAGTGTGGGGATTGGTTCTGTAAGACTTGCGCCCGACTATACGCCTTAAGCACGTCCAACTTCCAACACTCGCGGCTCACTAACAGATCTTACACAAATTATGTGTTAACATTGTTGACCGTCATAATTCTTAAATAAATGAATGCTACTTAATAATTTTTTAATCTATAGAGATAAGAAGATTGAGAGTAACTCAAATAACAAGTTGTAGTATCACATCTTTACTATTTGGTAACATTTCTTTTAAAAATACGTAGCGAAATTTTACTTTTACACTTATCATTGGTCTTCATGATTTTGTCATGTTTCAAAATTGTCATATTTTATTTAGCTATTTGGAAGTAATTTTATTTGTATTCATGATGGAGTGTGTTTTTATTATACTACTAGTAAGTTTTATTGATTATTTTCTTTAGGGGTAAATTGTATAGTATGATAAAAAATATATTTTTAGAAATAATAATTCCTTTATTATTATAAAGTTAAGATATCTATGAGTTTCTTTAACATGTTGTAATTATTTCAAGCTATTGATGTGTTTTTATAATTTTGTGTTATTATATTATTAACTATATTGTAAATTAAAAATTTAAAGATCCATAGGGTTTATGCCCAACGTCTCGCCCTATACTAAGTAAAACGTCTCGCCTGTTAAAACACTGATTTATTACTCTCTCTTTTTAGTTTAAAGAGGTAGGCCATTTTATTAAAATGAAATCTATATAAAGTTTTGATTGTTACTTAAATTTTATTGTATCCATTAAGTTCATTGTTGGTAACGATGAGAAGTCTCATTCTCAGCATGTTAGACACTCATAGGCTTATACCCAAGGTATGGGATAATTTAAACATTTCAAACGGACGAAGTGCTACCCAAGCCATTTATTTAATTTCGAACCTTTGTTTGAGGGGTTCCTTTGACTAAAACTTTAGTTTAATTCCTTGATATTGCTACCCATTTGCAATCTTAATCTCCAATGTACTATACCAAATCATATACACCTCATATAACCATGTCATACTACGCCACATATATTATGCAAGAATAGAGAAAGCGTATGGGATCTCACATTCAATTCAAACTTTAAGAGTTTCATTCAGTTGTAATTGATTGTTGTTAGTTAAGTCTTCTAATGCATGATTCAATGTTCATACATGATATTTAGTTAGAAATATTGATCCATGCCTAAATTATAATTTTCAACTATAAACTTATAATGAACTCATGAACCTATGAATTATGAATTTATGAAGATATGCATATTTTTATGAAATTGTTGAAAAATGATTTGGGGATGCTTTGAAAGGAAAGTATTAATGTTATTGTGAAAGGTTTTCTCACATGTTATAATGATCACGATTGTGAATGACATTTGAATTCACATTGGTGAAAGTTTTCTCATCTATGTATCCTTTCTCAATTTGTATTCAAACCAGCATGTATGCTATTAATATTTGTATTCATTCAAAATCTCATGTTGCATATTTTATGAATCTTGTATTTGTTCCTAATTTGTATTCATTCCAAAGGTATGGTAAATAGTTATGTATTTTATTTATAGGAAGAACAACTCAACTTCCTATTAGTTTGTTTTGTT
Organism: Solanum tuberosum; assembly: GCF_000226075.1. Taxonomy (NCBI): domain Eukaryota; kingdom Viridiplantae; phylum Streptophyta; class Magnoliopsida; order Solanales; family Solanaceae; genus Solanum; species Solanum tuberosum. Next base: position 1,364,435 of record NW_006238970.1, on the reverse strand, counting down.
TTTATAGTTTTTTTTTCAAAATTTTGTATCTTTTCTCAATTTGTACTCAAACCAGTATATATGTTATTAATATTTGTATTCATTCAAAATCTCATGTTGCATAGTTTATGAATCTTGTATTTGTTCCTGATTTATATTCATTCCAAAGGTATGTCAACTAGTTATGTATTTTATTTAAGAATGATTGCAACAAGTATTCACCTATTCCTTTTCAGTTTTATATTTCATTCTCACTTTTCCATGATATTGTTTTTGTATTTTATATATTATTATACAAAATACAACATAAAAACTTGAATGAATACAAATACAAATAAATATACATATTGGAATGAATATGACTTAAGAAATGATACAAGATTCTGAAGAAAAAAATTAATACACAGTGAAAAAAATACATGAATACAAATATGCTTCATAAATAACTTCAGATTCATTTGACATACTTATTGAAATGAATACAAACCAATAAAGAAATACAACTTTCATTATACAAAATACAACATGAAAATTAGTATGAATACAAATACAAATATTATACATATTAGAATGAATACGATTTAAGAAAGGATACCAAATTCTGGAGAAAAAAAACAAATACACTATGAGAAAGATATGTCAAATAACAGATAAAACTATAGGTGTTCAAATTTAATCTTTTTTTAAAAAAAATTAATAGATAAGACAATATGGTATTATCATAGAGTTTCATAACCATAATTAGTTTTGAAAGACAAGACCAAATAATGGTGCACGAGAGACGTTTTTACTAAAAATAAAACTATTACAATTTGGACAAGGAAGAGAATTTAAAGTCAAATTTGGAGTTTTAATGAAGAAGGAAGAGAATCACCTATTTTGGGTCTCATAATCTTTTGTAACGGAAGTAATGAAGCAACTTTACTAATTTGAAATATTCTCTCCCTTGATTTTCTCTAATTTGTTATTTCCTAGTTATATTATGTTAAGTTAAATAAAGAAAAAAAATACACAAATCAACCTCATAGCAAACTAAAATATTGATATTTTTAATAAATATTAAAAGTATGGCTAATGAGTCCTATTAAATACTAAAATGTTGTTGTCTTGAAAATTTTCCCAATTTTAAATTGGGAGAAACAAATTCCACAAATATGATCCTTTTTTGTTTTCAAAAGAGATAAGTGTCAAAAACACCTAAACTATCCATTTTTTTTAGTTCATACCTAAATTATTGAGAGTATGAGTTTCATACTTAAACTATCACTTGTTAGTTTGAGAAACACACCTCCACCTAGACAAAACAACATGATGAGAGTGTTATAAAAGAGAAAGATGTGTTTCTCAAACTAATAAGTGATAATTTAGGTATAAAACTTACACCTCAATAGTTTAAGTAGGCGTTTGGCTATGCGATACCATATCACGATATGGAATCGTGAGATGGAATCAGCGTTTGGACATGCGATTTCACGTTGTTTCCATCTCATGATTCCATATCATGAGATGAAATACCATATTCTCCAAAAATCATGACATGGGAATTCCATATCATGATTTGAAATCTCTTAAATACAAAATTGACACACAAGTTTATATTTTGTTAAAACAACCCTACATTATATTTACTAAATATTTATTTCATATGTAAATAAAATTAATAATCACATCATTACTTTTTGAAATTTATTATTCTCACCAACATAAAATTTATTAATGTTTTCAATTTGGTGAATATAAATGATAAAATAAGAATTGATTTGATGAATATAAATACAAACAGAGGGAGTAATACTTTTTTGATTTTTCATAATAAAAAAGCTTCTCTTTCGGCTACATATGAAAATGTTTAAAGCAATTTAATATGAAAATTGACAAAATTGGTGATGTATGTTTGATAATCACTACTTCGAATATGTATAGCACAAAATTAATGCACTGAAAATGTGCTCAAACATACAAGTGAAACAAGGCACACAATTCCAATATGATATTGACACAAAAGTGAAAATTGTCATAACTTGTACAGTGTTACATAATTATTTGCGATAATACCAAAGGAGTGATGAAATATTTATGGTTCTATGAGCATGAAAATATAGTTGCGAATGATATTGACCAACTAATGGCTCAAAGTAACAATGTTGGTTTGTCTTCTCAGTCATATGATAGAGAAATGCAAGTTCAACGTGAGAAGATTGTCCGTACTATGTGAGAGGATTATATTAAAGACTAGTAACACTACAATTTATGTTCAATTTAGATGAAACAATTAATTAAGTGGAGAAGATATAACATTGTAATACTTTATTATGCGATTTTTATAATTTTTTATTTATTTGATAAGATTGAATAAACAATTGGGGCTATTTCAATAGTTTTACAACTTATGAGATTTTTATGTTTATGAGAAAATATACAACACAAAATTCATATCGTATGTCCAAACAAAACTTCAACTTCATCTCATGATTTCATATTATGATATCATATCATGATTCCATATCACATGACCAAACGGGCCCTAAGTATGAAATTAAACAACAACAAAATATAGCGTAAATGTGTTTTTGATACTTATCTTTTTTGAAAAAACAAAATTTGCATTTTCTAAGATAATTTCGGGATTCACAATTATTGCCCTTGTAGAAACCTAAATGTCGTTATAATTGGAGAAAAAGTAAGGGCATTTGAGTAATTGTATATAGTGGATTCGGCTATAAAATACCACTGACTGCGTACCCCAAACCCTAACGCTTCGCTTATTTGTTTTGCGCAGCCAAGGTTTAGCGAAGCTTTCTCTCTTCCACTTCCGAAGGTTCGATCTACACACTTTTTTTTCTGCGTATTATTTATATATCCAATAATATAATTGTGTTTTCTCTATAATCTTATTCTTCAATTATTAGTATTCGTTGCTTTTTATAAATTAGATTTGAATTTGTATTGATAATTATGCTCGTCGATATAATTTTTACTGCGTACAGGTTCAGATCCGTTGATGTTGGATCGATTTTACATAACCACTTGGAAATCAATTGAATAATAAATCACGACTATTTGCATGTTTTGAATAACTTTTGGTGAATTCTCGTTTTGATAGATGTTTGTTGTGAAAGAGAAATGTTTTGAAACTGCTTTCCTTTGTAGCTGTGTTGTGAGTTTGTCAAGAAAATAATTTGCTTAAACTTTGTTGTAATGGACTGTCAATAATGTTCTCTTCAAGTAAAACTATACAACTGTTGTTCCATATCATTTCTATATCAACAATACATGCTCAGAATTTTTCGAAACACTATTTTTAGATTGCAAAAATTTGAATGATTGATCATTCTTGTACCCTAGAATGTCAGATCTAAGTTTCTCATTATTCAATATCAAGGAGAACCATTAGCCTAGAGTTTCTTTTAGAATTCTTTTTTGGTATCCATGGTTGTTAAAATAACTAAATCTTAGTTTTCTGTTTTCGGATGATCTGCAGAATCTAAGGCATTATGGGTAAGGAAAAGATTCACATCAGTATTGTGGTCATTGGCCATGTCGACTCTGGAAAGTCCACTACCACTGGTCACTTGATCTACAAGCTTGGTGGTATTGACAAGCGTGTTATTGAGAGGTTTGAGAAGGAAGCTGCTGAGATGAACAAGAGGTCATTCAAGTATGCCTGGGTGCTTGACAAACTTAAGGCTGAACGTGAGCGTGGTATCACTATTGATATTGCTTTGTGGAAGTTTGAAACCACTAAGTACTACTGCACTGTGATTGATGCCCCCGGACACAGGGACTTTATCAAGAACATGATCACTGGTACCTCCCAGGCTGACTGTGCTGTCCTCATTATTGACTCCACCACTGGTGGTTTTGAAGCTGGTATCTCTAAAGATGGTCAGACACGTGAACATGCATTGCTTGCTTTTACCCTTGGTGTCAAACAAATGATTTGCTGCTGTAACAAGGTTTGCTTTTATTGATGGGTGGAATTAATTGTTATTTTAAGCAGGATATGTCATGCTAATTCTGTTGTTTGTTTCTTATAGATGGATGCTACCACCCCCAAGTACTCCAAGGCTAGGTATGATGAAATCGTGAAGGAAGTTTCTTCCTATCTCAAGAAGGTCGGTTACAACCCTGACAAAATCCCATTTGTCCCCATCTCCGGTTTTGAAGGAGATAACATGATTGAGAGGTCTACCAACCTTGACTGGTACAAGGGCCCAACCCTCCTTGATGCTCTCGACCAGATTAATGAGCCCAAGAGGCCAACAGACAAACCCCTTCGTCTTCCACTTCAGGATGTTTACAAGATTGGTGGTATTGGAACTGTCCCAGTTGGTCGTGTTGAGACTGGTGTGATCAAGCCTGGTATGGTTGTGACCTTTGGCCCTACTGGTTTGACAACTGAAGTCAAGTCTGTTGAGATGCACCACGAAGCTCTTCTGGAGGCACTCCCTGGTGACAATGTTGGGTTCAATGTTAAGAATGTTGCTGTTAAGGATCTGAAGCGTGGTTTTGTTGCCTCAAACTCCAAGGATGACCCAGCTAAGGGGGCAGCCAGCTTCACTGCCCAGGTCATCATCATGAACCATCCTGGCCAGATTGGAAATGGATATGCACCAGTGCTCGACTGCCACACTTCCCACATTGCTGTCAAGTTTGCTGAGATCTTGACCAAGATTGACAGGCGTTCAGGTAAGGAACTTGAGAAGGAGCCTAAGTTCTTGAAGAATGGTGATGCAGGTATGGTTAAGATGATTCCCACCAAGCCTATGGTTGTTGAGACCTTTGCTGAGTACCCACCATTAGGTCGTTTTGCTGTGAGGGACATGAGGCAAACTGTTGCTGTTGGTGTTGTCAAGAACGTTGACAAGAAGGACCCAACTGGTGCCAAGGTCACCAAGGCTGCCCAGAAGAAGGGAAAATGAAGAGTGCATTTGATGAGCACGGATGAAGTAGTTTTGTTTATTTGCATCAGTTTTTTCCAATTTTGTTTTGGACAGCATTTTACCAGTTTTGGATATGGCTACAGAAGGTATTGTCATGGTTCTCTAGCCTCTTTTTGAGGATAGTGGAGTAATTGAGCAATTTGGTCCTGACCAAATTACTTGATGGGCAATGACATATAGCTCTGGTGGTTGTTCCTTTACCTGGTTTTATATCACTTTATAGCCTTGGTCACTGCTTAACTTATTTAACTTGCTGAAATTTTGAGTATATTTTCTTCTCAGATCTTGTTCCATTTTCATGGTAATTAAATATTTCATCATCCACTTTTAGCTAGCTTTCGTATAGTTTTCTCAAAGTAATTTCCTTCTTTCTTGCGAGTGTAGTTTTAGTAACTTGTTGCAAGGCCTTTTACTTGTTTCTATGTTTGAATTTACGAGTTTGAATCATAATAATAAGCTACAAGAAAAGGTATAAACAATTAACAAGTTTGAGATTAACATTTTTAGCTTAGTTTTTGCTTTGGCTCACGATCATATGTAATTGTACTCCTCATCGGAATGCCAGTGTGAGGGCCAAAATCATAACTAAGAGTTGTAGAGAGCATTAGAAAGCCCTCAGGCTTTGGAATTAACAAATGCATTTAAAGAATGGTCATTTTAAGGACTAAATAAGTAAACTGGGGTCAGTTTGTTTCTAAGGAATAACAAGAGTTCATTGCTGGCAGTCTTAGAACATAGAGTAAAAGAAGAAAAACTTAGTTGAATAGAATAAAGTTACTGCCATAATGTGAAGTTGAGCAACAAAGATAGGATACAAGTATTTTGGAATCCTGCAACAGTGCCTAGGTTAGCTGGGCTGGAATTTAGTCTTGCAATATAATAATGCATGTATTGTGTACCATTGAAGATAGAGCTAAGAAGCATCGAGTCGAGCCTTGGGTGACTATGGGGGATGTTAACAGTGAATGATAGTCAAGATGAAAACTCAGTTCATGATGCAGAAACAAGGGATATCAATGGATACTTGTTGGACACATCTATAACTAGTTTAAAATCCATTGGCAAATGGGCATATTAATATTTAGTAGGCTTAGATTGCACCTTGGTTTATGCAGATCATGGTTACTACAATACCCACACCTGGAGGTGAACATTCTTGATCCCAGGTGTGCTTTGATCATTCAGACTTGATGCTAAGACAACTAGAGGCACGCATGGAAAAAGCAAACACATGAGGCAAGTTTGGCACAAACTGAAGGAAGTTAGCAAAAATTGGTCTCAAAATGCTAAACACAATTGAATACAGATTAGTTCATGACCTTAGAGAACAACTAAACATTATTCAGGTCCAGATGAGGGACCATCACCAGTGTCCCACATATATGTCTCAACAAGAAATGAGAGTCAGTACACTTTTAGCTATGCACTTCAAATTGAGTACTAAGCATTGTCCTTCCACTGATGGGTGAGAAGGAAGATATGAAGAAAGTTCCTTATGCTTTAGCTGTTGGTTGTTTGATGTATGCAATGGTGTGTACAAGACCAAATATTGCTCATGTGGTTGGTACTGTTAGCCGTTTTCTTTCTAATCCGGGAAGAGAGCATTGAAATACTGTAAAGTGGATTATGAGATATCTTTGTGGCACTTCTAGTTTGAGTTTGTGTCCTCCATACCAAACACACCCTTAGTATATATCAAAGTTTGTCCATTTTTCTTATCCATTTTTGCAGCTGAAGATTCAGCACTGTGTAGAGTATAGAACTTTTTTTTCGGCCCCATCTTTTGGATTCACGTTATTTTTATTATACGTTAACTATATCAAGTTTCAATTTTCAAAATCTAAAATGAATTTAGGGTCAGTTTTGGGCTCCAAAATTGAGCGATATTTGCTTGTGCTTTGGTGTTTGAGTTGATTTCTTACATCAACAGTTAGTGGGTGATGCCTAGAATTGCTTCATAATGATTGGGTAAACTTGGTTTGAGTTAGATATTGATAGATTAGATCAATTGTGGTAACTTTTATAATGACTTTGGGTGTGTTTGGCCAGAAGGAAAATGTTTTCCTAGAAAATGTATTCTTGGAAAATAAGTGTATTTTGACTTACTTTTTATGTTTGATTTGCAAGTAGAATTTTTTTTTAAAATTTTTTTAGTGTTTGTTTTGTGAATGAATTTTTTTCTAGAAGATATCTTTTTTTTTTATTAGAGAGGAGGAATTTTTTTTTAGGAAAATAATTTTCAACCTGAAAATCAACCTCGGTAATCGATCCAGGACATACCCCGACACGCGAGCTAGGACACAACCCCGACGACCGATCTGAAATCCGACCCTGAGATCTGACCCAGGACCTGACCACGACTTTTGGCCCGAGCCCGATATTTGAATTGTGATCAGATATATGACCCAAGACTTGACTCTGACACCCAAACTTGAACACAATCGATCAATCCAGGTTTCGACTTCGAGACTCGAATCGAGACTCGATTTTCAAATAATGATCCAATCCGAACAACCAACAATCGATGTGAGACCCAATTCAACTTTCAAATTGGTATTTCGACCTCAGCTTCCGAACCGGGATCCAATCACACCCGATTCGGGACATAACTTTCAAATTGAAATTTATTGTATTTTTGTAAAAAAAAAAAATCAATTTTGTTGGTGTGACACTTCACCTAACAGGAAAAAAAAAACACAAACAAACCTCCACTTCATATTCAGGAAGTAATGACGTAGGAGTATTGACATCACCATATCTAGAAGATGAGGCTTATAACAAACATGAAATTCAAGCCACTCAAATGGAACTCAAACAAGTTGTATAGAAAACATTAAACAAGTTGTCTAGAAAACATTAAATGCCACCTTTTAAGATTGTTTTTTCCCCTCAATTTTGTGATTTTTTCTCTTTTTCCTATTTTGTTTGATTGAAGATGATTATTGGTCCTTATAATAGTGACTTAATATGGTTCGGAACGATGCACCAAATAATGTGGACTCTTGTTTTAATCTACACAAAGAAAAAATTAGGAAAAACTTATATGAGAAGATTTTTAGAACGTGAAGCATCCAAGAATGAGTTGTCAATAAAATAGGTGAAAATTGTAAATTAACAAAAAATCCAAAATTATTGTAGAGATATGGTTTGTAAGCTATTACACAGTAGGGTACTCAGTGTTCATCATAGAGTGCCCATCGAAGGGCAGAGACTATTACTAGTAAGTAAGAAAAGATTTAATATATATATATAAAATATTTTTTAACCTAGCTATATACTTTGTACAATTTATTTTTTTATAGATATTGTATAATTTTTGGACGAAGTGTATCCAACTGGCTACCTTGGGCTATATATGGCTACGCCACTGCCTGTGACAGAGGTTATAGTAGTTGCGGATTATTCTCAGGTTCCAAAAAAAAAACAAAAAAAAAAATAATGTGATTTCTTCCGGTCTGCAGAGGTGGATTCATGATTACTGTTAGGTATAGTTTTATAGTTATGGAATCATAGCTACTATTTATTGCAATTTAAATAAAACTTTATAATATAAATCTATACTCCGTGTAAAAAAATACTGAATTCACATAAATTGAAAAACTTAAAGTTGTCGATGCACCTACCTATCTGCTTAAGGTTCAACAAACCGAGTTATCTGATATGTGTGTTAGTAAGAGGTAGCAAGTACCTCGTGAAAAGCACAAACTAGTTCAAATGCAATAACAAAAACAATACACTCACCTTAATTCTATAAAGTGAGGTCTTGGCAGGGTAGAGTGTAACACACCTTACTTCTATCTTGGAGGTAGCGAGATTGTTTTCGATATACTCTTGACTCAATGGAAAAAAAGTTCAAAGTAGTACGGAAAAAGAAATAACAGAAGTGAAGAAGCTATATATGACAAACAACAATAGAAATCATGACAAGTCATTCTGAACAATAGTTATAACAAAATAATACTATAATTGAAGTATAAGGAGGACGCACACCAAAGTGTTCACCTAAAACCCCCTCGGTCAAGATCTCCTCAATACAAGACTAAAATATAACTCAGTGATTTAAGAGGTTCGGAATTGAGCTTGAGATTCCAAATTTAAATAAAGGAGTAATATAACAAGTATACTAGTATGAAAGAATAAGCGGGACAAACATGTAATTTCCTCTCCTAGCTATCCTAGTACTACCCGTCCCTACTACAAACTGATTCAAACGCCACAAAAGACAATAGATACAAGATGACAAAAAGGATAAATAGTTCCAACATTGACAATTTGTACATTCCAATATTTCTTGATTAATAATTATAAGAAAGAAGAAATATAGAGAGAGTTGAGTTTATATTGAGGAATGAACAAAATAGGAAAAGTATCAAAAGGCTTGCTACGCAGGAGAGATGATGCTGGACGATAGAGATATGAGAATATTAAAGGGGCTTTAATTTATTGGCCAGCATCATACTCCTGCATATTAAGCCTAAAAATGATGCTATTATAAATTACCCTGATGGTTATACATACTTCACATATTTCAGCTGACAGTCCTACTTGTTTTTTTGACAGGTTTAGAAGGAGGCAGATGACAGACTTGAATCGTCGCTTCGGGAGATATGGGTATTGAAAAATCTTAACTACTTGTGGCGGTGAGGGGACCCATCAACTATCTGACTTATTTAGAATAACGGTGAACCAAGTTTCAGATCTTGACTCCACCTCTACGGACCAGAGCAAAGCTTGGCAGAGGATTGCAAATAGAGGGTGAGGTTCAGCCTTTGAGATTCTAAAAAGAAAATGTTTCAACACATAAGAGACATCACAATTCACAAGCCAGTTATGTGTTTTTTGTGGTTTGCCATCTGATGTTTGGTGTCCGCATTGAAGCTATGACTAAATCTGAATTGTGCAGCAAGGCACATTCTGAGAGTAGCGCTCCAAGAATGATTTGTTTCATACTTAGAGCTCGAATCCAAGACCTCTGATTAAGAGGTAAATAATCTCATCACTACACCACAACCCATATTGGTACAACTATAGAATAAGTAGGCAAGAAGGATAAGGAGCAAAAAAAGGAACCCATCATACCCATCTGCAGCTGCTGAATTTGTTAATTTCCTTTTGCAAGTGTAGTTGATCATTATCTTTTCTTTCTTTATGGATATCCTCATTAAATACATGAGCTTGTCTAACCGATGATGAACCATATGATGTCAAACAAATTTGCAAACAAATCAGAGCAGATGGAAAGTTAAATAGATGCATCTATCATCACATTCAACTCTAAATCCAAAATCTTCTACAAGTTGTGTATTCTGTTTAATATTTCCAAACTCCCTTTTCTATGTTGACTGTTTTCAGCTACATCTAGGAATAGAAATAAAGCTGTAGACTTTGAAGATCAAAATTTAGCTTCTTCTGCTTCTAATCGACTGGAGTAACAAAAATCTTACTCATTATTTTCACATTCACACCAACACTAACAGCAAAACGTAAACTTTGATTCGTAGTAACTTGTACGGGATAAACTTTGTTGTGTACTATGTATCGTGTTCAAATCTTACTGTTGATACATAACCCCCATTATTTGAAACATAAATCAGTATGAATCATGCTCATCAATTATATAGCTGCTAACAATGTAAAAAATGTTGCAGTTCTGATTGAGTACTAAATTCGAATCTCTCTACAACATAGACCTTAACTTCTAATTTGGATACAACCTAAACTTTATTTTATCTCTATTAGTAAAAAATTGTAGGCTTGTTCCATTTTCAATTTTAGTTTAGGTGAACCAAAAAACAAACTAAATTAATACAATTTTTTTTTGTTTTTACAAGTTTATCGATTTGGGCCTGTTATTAGGCTTATTTCTACTGGACCTTCAAAGTTAGCTTTGCTTAATTGGACATTTTTCATATTTGTGTCATCCCTGGTCAACAATCACAGTGGACACTCCTTTGAAACATTGCCAGCTAACACATCAATTTTTTTTAGTATAAAGTACATAAACCACAATAATAATTTGGGCGCTAAGTATATCGTATCTCGAAAGTTTATCAAAATACTATAATCTTGGATTTTTCAAAACTCGCGGATACATTGCTCCTTCGTCTGATACATAACAAAAGATAGATAAGTTATGTATCAAATACATAATTATAAGTAGATTCATACTGATTTAAGTTTGAAATAATTGGAGTTATGTATCAATAATAACATTTGTACCAGATACATTAAACACAAACAAAGTAATTGTAATATATCTAATAGAGGTAGAGTGATGTATCCAAGTGTTAAGAGAAAGAAAAAAAAAATTGTAATTAATTCAAATGGTAGGGATATTTAGAGATTATGTTATCTTAAGTCATATAATTACGTCATTTTTCTATTTTTATGGATAAAAAGAGCAATGCTTTTTGGAGTATGACAAGCCTCTTCAGTAGAGCAAAGCTCGTGCTGAAGAATGTCATCCATCTCTATCTCATTACAAAGAATCCTGACTCATAGTATCGATTCAAAATTCACTTGAGGAGCCGTTTGGTATAAAGAATTGTTATATCTTATACTCAGAATAGTAAATCAGAAATATTATAAATATGAAAAGAAAGAAAATATTTGAGATCACATAATTCACCGTATTTAGAATTTAATCTCTTTACTGTAACGAAGGTTGTGGGTTATTTCCTCCCAGAATAAAATGGATAAACCTATTAAAAAAGTAGTGGTATCTCAGACATCAATAACATCAGCGAACTCAATGGTCAGCAACAAAATCACACAAAGACTCTACTTTGTTTGTAAGAAAATGTATGCTATAGAAGGAGAAATTTCGATGCAAAAAACTGAGAGGAAGTATCTCTATTTATAGCCAATTATAGGTGCGAACTCACCTATATATTCAGAACAGACTCATCTGTTTAGAACAGGCATGCCGTCTTTTGGGAGAAGAAATGTTTATTAGGAAGGAACATGTCCTTTCTGAAACATTTACGCAAATTTCAAATAAATTTCGTTTTGCAAATTAATTAGTTAATTGTGTTCCGTAAATTAATTAATTCAACTTAAGTCCACAAATCAATTAATTCATAAATAATTCGATGAATTAATATTAAAAAAAGAAAATAATTAATAATAAATATATTTTGTCTAAACAATCACATCAAAGTCGAAGTCGAGGCCTAGCCGAGCGAGCGACGACGGCGCGAGGGAGCATCCTATACTTAATCCTTTAAGATTAAAAGAAAGTGTTACCTAATATAAGGACAAAACTTTAGAGAAATGACTTCTCATTTTTCCTTCACTTTGGTTCCCCCATATTTTCCCATTCTCATTTCCCAATTCACACTACACTACCCGCACATGAATGGGGAATAACTATTGTTAAAACACATGCATGAAAAACTATGTGATTCACAAGTAAGGATTGATTGCATCTGAATAAGAAGGTTTTCCTTTGAAATTTCCATAGTGAACACATATCGGATATACTCGGTCAATCAGTAGATTTGATATTTTTAAGCTGTCAAGCTTTAGAGTATACTTAGAAAACACAAATCACACAATTAACACTTTAACTGCTTTTTGTTCTCATTATTTTGTTCGTTTCAACCATGAACACTTTCTGGTTCATAAGTGCATTATAACATCTCGGAAGTTGAAAAGGAAAGAAAAATACAGAAATTTCTCTAAAGCAGTGGTCTACGAGTCCAACCTACAGACTGTAGGAATTACATCGGGCCGTAGAAAGTGAACCGTAGAATCCAGAGTTAAGTTTTGAAATTTTAAGTTTATGGTGTTGAACCTACAGCTTAACAAGACGAGGCGCATGATTTTTGACGGGTCGTAGGATTGATCCATAAGGATGATTCAGAGATTTTATTTAAGACCTTAGTTCTACAGAAGGAAATGACGGATCATAGTTGGTTCTATGAGTCATAGGATGGTCTCATAGAAAGAGTTCAGACTTGATGAAATTTTGGACCAAAAGTAGAGTCCTACGGATGAGGTCTACGGACTATAAGAATTTAGATGGACCGTAGAAAGGTCTCATGGGAAGTAAGGTGGAATTTGGATTTCAAAAGTTGGTTCTACGGTTGATTAGTATGGGCCGTAGAAAGTTCTACAGACCATAGGTTCAAACCGTAAGACTGTCCGACAATTATTTTTAAAAGGTATTTGAGTCTTTTTCTATGAATCTAATACCTATACTACATCGTTTTTACCCCTATTTCTAAAATCTATAACTACCTTTTTATTTCTAAAACTAATCCAAGTTCATTCCCTCCAATTCTCTCCCTAGGTCAAGAAGAAGAAGCTCGGGTTCCAAGTCAAGTTTCTTTGTTCACCATTACTTTTGGGCTTTGATCCTCAAGGTATGTAGGTTTTCATCAATAGGTTTCATTCACCCATTGAGCCCCAAGGTTTCTCAAATTCTCCAATTCAATTTCCTTAAATTGATTAGGTTTTCATTCTACTCTTCGTGGGTTCTAATTGTGTCTATTCAATCGCTTAAATTTGATCTTGTTTTTATTGTTTTAGTTCAATTACATACTTTCCAAGTGAAATAACATGAACCATGCATTGATCATGATTTTGGTTATGAATTCTAAAGACGAGAACTTATGAAGAAACTATGAATCTAAGAATGATGTTTTCATGAACTATGCATGAATTATGAAAAGAAAGGTTTTATGATCTTGGTTAATTTAAAATAATCATCAATGAAATTTTGAAAGGTTTTCTCACATATGCATGAATTGTGAAAGGTTTTCTCACATACTTAAGAAATCATGAATGGTGAAAGGTTTTCTCACACGTGGTTTAAATAGCTAGTCTATGATTTTTTTTTTGCTTGGATTAGTAATTTAATTGTATTTTTTCATGGATTATGATATTATTATGTTTGTGACTAATTTTTTTGGGATTGTACTTAGCACCGAGAAGATATTGAGATGAAGGCTCTTTCGTTAGTAGATGTCGGGTCTCTAGTAGCAATGTATTTGTCCCTAACTGTGTGCCCCCATAGGTTGTCTTAAGTGACATAGCTAGTGGATCCATCTAAGCTAGAAGTTTAAGGTGTTTGCCTTGGCAAGCAAATGACATCTCTTTTCAATGTGGGAGTGACACCATATTTCATGTTATAACTCACATGGTCTATGTTGGTTAATAGTAAATATCCCACAAAATGAACAAAGTTGTTCCTAAAGGTTTTATGAAGCTTTACTCATGATTTTAAGATGCATTGACCATGTTCATGATTTATGATTCTTCCTTAAATGATTTTACTATGTTTAACTTGGTCATGCATTTAATGATTTGGATTATGTCCCCTTATGATCATGTTTTCATATTTTATGCATATTCCTCATACTTAGTACATTCCATGTACTAATACATACTTGTGCCTACATTGTTTCACTAATGTAGGGGCATGACGTTTCATCTTCATCTTCTTGTGGCTAGTTGGTGATCATTGGAGTTCGTAGAGTTGGTGAGTCCTTATGTTCCGAGGATGAAGGCATCTTTACTTGATTTCCTTATGTTTTAGTTTTCAAACTTTATACGTGGTGTACGAGTTACATCTCAACTACTTCTTTTTATGTACTAGATGGCTTGTCAAGATATGATAGACTTTCGCTTTAAATGTCAAACTCTTTTGTTACATGAGATTTTCTACTTTTCTCTATTATGTTGTGTATATGTATGTCAAGTAGCTTGTGTAGGGACTTTCGTGGTCTTATACATCGTGTCAAGTCTAGGGTGTACTTTGGGTCATGACATGCGTAAAGAATGGACCTTATCAGATTCTCCTTGAAGCGACTTACACTTCATACTTACATATGTGATTTCTAAATGTGTTATCCCTTAGATACACTAGTAAGTAATGACATTTATGTTAGCAATACACTTAGTAACATTTATGTTAGCAATGACATTACTTATTATTAGCATATTATCCACACACAAACAAACAATGACAACTCGATTTGGAGTGTCTTTAATATAAACGCATTTATCACATTCATTGATCTTAAATTCTTTTATCAATATGGTTTGATAAAACTTAGTATGTCATTGTTTGGTGCTTGTTTTAGTCCATAAAGTGACTTGAGAAGTTTGCACACTTTTTTTTTACTAGGAACCACAAAGCCTTCGGGTTGTTCATCCAATTCTCTATATAAAAAAGCTATTTTAACATTAATTTGATAGATTTCAAGGTCATATACCGCAACTAGTGAAATTAACATCTGAATGGATGTAATCCTAGTTACTAGCGAGTATGTGTCAAAATAATCAAGATCTTATTTCTATCTAACGACTTTGACGACAAGTCTTGCCTTGTATTAGTCAATAGTTTCATCAACTTTCATTTTTCTTTTGAAGATCCATTTTGAATCTAAAGGTTTATTTCGTGGAGGAAGATCAACCAACTCCCAAGTATGGTTGTTCGAGATTGAATCAATCTCAATATTAACAACTTCTTTCCAAAAGGATGAATTCCTAGAGGATATAACTTCTTTTAATGTTTGAGGCTCATTTTCATGGAGAAATGCTAAAAAATCATATCCAAAGGAAGTAGATGTCCTTTGACGTTTACTACACCTTGAAATCTTTTTATTAGGTACATTCTCATTTGGTTCTTCTCGAGGTCTTTTAGATCCTTCACTAGACAACTAAAGTCTAATTTTATGCAAATATATATGTTTAAAGAACTTAGTGTTATCTAATTCAATTATCGTATTGTCATGAATATCCCGATGTTTGGACTTATGAACCAAAAAAAAATGTTTTACTGTTTGTAGCATATCCAATGAAAACAAAGTGCTCAGTCTTATGTCCTATTTTGACCCTTTTAGGTATATAAACTTGGACTTTGGCTAGAAATTCCACACTTTGAAATATTTCAAGTTAGATTTTCTTCCTTTCTATTTCTCATATGAAATAGATTGTGTTTTGTTGTGGAGCACTCTATTGACTATTCGATTTACTGTAAGGATAGTTTCCCCCACAAATTTCGTGGTAAATCTGAACTTATAAGTAAGGCATTAATAATTTCCTTCAAAGTACGATTTTTCCTTTGCACATTTTCATTAGATTGAGGTGAGTATGGGGCAGTAGTTTGATGGATGACTCCTTTTTCGAGACGTATTTCTGCAAAAAAAAAAAAAAAGATTCATACTCTCCACCTCTATCACTTCTTATCATTTTTATCTTTTTACCCAACTGATATTTAACTCCACCTTTGTATTGCCTAAATGTTTTTATTGGATCATCCTTACCATTCAACAAATAGACATAACATTATCTAGTGAAATCATCAACAAAAGTTATGAAATATTTTTTCCCACCACGAGATTATGGTGACTTCATATCACAGATGTCAGTGTGAATCAACTCTAAGAAATTAAAATTCCTTTCAACAGATTTATAAGGTTGCTTATCATATTTAAATTCAACATAAACTTGACATTTTAATTTATTGCACTCAAAATTAGGTATAACATTTAAGTTAATCAGTTTTCACAAGGTTTTATAATTAAATTTCCCTAACGTTCATGTCATAAATTGACTTAAGCAAGTAAGAAGAAGCTAATATTTTTATTCATATCAATAAAAAATACATTAAGTTTGAAAAGACTCTCAGTGAGGTAACATTTTCCTACATACATATCATTTTTTCTAAGTACAATCTTATTAGAAACAAAAACATATTTGAATCTGTTTTTGACAAGAAGTGCTCCAGAGACCAAATTCTTTTGCATTTCAGGAACATGAAGAACCTTTATAAAGTCATTATCTTACCCGAAGTCATCGTCAAGCCAATCTTGCATATTCCTTCAATATTTGTTGTAGTAGCATTTGCCATAAAAATGATCTCATCAGATCCAAATATAACCTAAGAAGTAAATAGTTTCCTATTAACACACACATGTTGGGTAGCACCAGAGTCTATCCATCAGCCCTTGAGTTTTTAATCAAGTTGCATTGTGAAAGCATGCCACATAAGTTGTCCACTTCTTTTGTTGTTTCTACTATATTTGCTTGACCCTTCTTCTTGTCTTTTCTTGGAGCACGACAATCATCAGACATATGTCCATTCTTGCCACAATTATAACAATTTCTCTTAAACTTCTTCTTAGTTGGGAGATTTTTCATCCTAGAAGCCTTTATTCTTTACTTTGAATTTGTTGGAGCAATTTCAACAATATTAGCTTCCATAATTATCGATTTACTATCTATCTTTTTTATTTTTCTGCAGATATATTGTCCTCTTCAATTTCGAGACGGACAATAAGATATTCTAGTGTCATCTCTTTTCATTTGTGTTCCAAACAGTTCTTGAAGTCCGTCTACTATTGAGGCAACTTTTCAATGAAGGCTGCCACTTGAAAAGTTTCATTAGTGACCACTCCTTCAATAATAATAAAATTATTATCAATACCAATGTTTAGCTAGCTACTACCGTCAGTTCGTTAAGGGATTCTCTTTCATTGCTCCCCACCTGACCAATTTGACCAAGCAGAATGTTCCATTTGTATGGTCGGATGAGTGTGAAGAGAGTTTTCTGAAACTCAAGACCTTGTTGACTACTACGCCGATTCTTGCCTTGCTTGTGGAAGGTAAGAATTTCATTGTTTATTGTGATGCATCTTATTTTGGTTTAGGTGCAGTGTTAATGCTAGAGAGAAATGTAATTGCCTATGCTTCAAGGCAATTGAAAGTGCATGAACGTAACTATTCGACCCATGATTTGGAGTTGGTTGCAGTTGTATTTGCATTGAAGCAGTGGATGCATTATCTATATGGGGTCAAGTGTGAAGTGTATATAGATCATTGCAGTTTACAATATGTGTTCACTCAGAAGGACTTGAATGTGAGGCAGAGGGATGGATGGAGTTATTGAAAGACTATGATATTACAATTCTATATCACCCGAAAAAAGTTAATGTTGTGGTTGATGCCCTAAGTAGAAAAGCAGGGAGCATGGGGAGTTTAGCCCACTTACAGGTTTCTAGACGCCCATTGGCTAGAGAGGTTCAAACTCTGGCTAATGACTTTATAAGGCTGGAAGTAATTGAGAAAAGAGGATTTTTTTCCAGTGCGAAGGCAAGATCTTATTTTCTTGACAAGGTTAAAAGAAGGAAGTTTGATGATGAGAATCTGAGCCGAATACGAGATACGATATTGCGAGAAGAAGCTAAAGAGGTTGTGATTGATGAGGAAGGCGTCTTGAGAATTAAGGGGCGGGTATGTGTGCCCCGTGTTGATGATTTGACTCATACTATTCTTGTAAAGGCTCATAGTTCGAGGTATTCTATACATCCTAGTACAACCAAGATGTATCGTGATTTGAGACAATATTATTGGTGGAGTAGAATGAAACGTGACATTGTTGATTTTGTTTCCCAATGCCCAAATTGTCAGCGGATAAAGTATGAACATCAGAGGCCTGAAGGGACACTTAAGATAATACCCATTCCTGAATGGAAGTGGGAAAGAATTACAATGGATTTTGTGGTTGGTCTTCCAAAGACATTAGATAGGTTTGATTTTATATGGGTAATTATTGACAGATTAACTAAGTCTGCTCACTTCTTTTTGGTCAAGGTGACTTATAATGCATAGAAGTTAGCCAAACTTTATATCATCAAGATTGTTCGATTGCATGGAGTTTTGATCTCCATTATATTAGATTGAGGGAAATTACTTCTAACTATTGGAGGACCTTACAGGCTGAGTTAGGTACTAGATTGGATCTTAGTACCGCATTTCACCCTCAGACCGATAGGAAGTCTGAGCGAACAATTCATGAAGTGATGGAGGATATGCTTCGTGTGTGCATGATAGATTTTGTTGGTCATTGGGATCAGTTCTTACCCTTGGCAGAGTTTTCGTACAATAATAGCTATCACTCGAGAATTGATATGGCCCCATTTGAGGCATTGTATGGGAGGAGATGTAGGTCTCCCATTGGTTGGTTTGATGCATTTGAGGTGAGACCTTGAGGTATTGATATTTTGAGGGAATCGTTAGAGAAAGTGAAATTCATTCCAGAGAAGCTTCTAGCAGCTCAGAGCAGGCAGAAGGATTATGAAGATATGAAGGTCATGGACTTGGAGTTTATGGAGGGTGAGCAAGTCTTGCTAAAGGTTTCACCCATGAAAGGTGTGATGCGGTCTGGTAAGCGAGGTAAGCTTAGTCCGAGGTACATTGTGCCATTTGAAGTTCTTAAGCGTGTGGGGGATATGGCCTATGAATTGGCCTTGCCTCCAGGGTTGTCAGGAGTGCACCCGGTATTTCATGTGTCTATGCTAAAAAATTATCATGGTGATGGAAACTACATTATTCGTTAGGATTCGGTCCTGCTTGATGAGAATTTGTCTTATGAGAAGGAGCCTATAGTTATTTTAGATAGGGAGGTCCGCAAGTTGAGGTCAAAGGAGATTGCATCTATCAAGGTTCAGTGGAAGAATCGGTTGGTTGAAGGGTCCACTTGGGAGAGTGAAGCTGATATGCATGAAAGATATCCACATCTTTTTGTCGATTCAGGTACCCTTTCTTACCCTCGCCTTCTTTTGATCGTCGAGGATGAACAATGGGTAAATTGGTATCTGATGTAACGACCCATTAAGTCGTTTTGAGTACTAGAGATTTTTATTTCATAAAAGACTCTTTCGATAGATTCTAAATGGATATTTTGGACTATTCGTAACTATAATTATATAAGTAAGGGGGTAATTTAAATAATTAATATAGTTGGTGGTTAAAGAAAATAACATTAAGATTATTAGTGGACCACTTTCACCACTTTTATAAGTAGTCATACAAAATAATTAGGGTAATAAAATGTCTGTAGAAGAGAAGAAAAATAAAAAGGAGCCACACGATTTTCAAGCAAATTCGAGAAACAACTTCAGGTGATCTTTTACTTTAACCCTTCTTAGTTATATTAAGGGTATGCGTATGCTTTACTGATTAATGTAATGGTGGGTGCTATTGGAACTTATAAGGTGTGTGTCCTCTTCTTTATTACAGTTCAATTGGTTCTGTAGAAACTTTTGTGAAGAAAACATATGTATATAATACTCATTAAAGGCTATTGAATTGAGTTTTGGTTGTTGTAGAGGTGTAATTAGTTTAATAATTGGTTGAGGAGTTAAAGTATTATTATAATGTAAATTAATTAAAAATAAAGAGGCAGATTACTTTTTCGTTAGTTTAATAGCTACTGTAGCAGTAAGTAAAGTCAATGTTTTAAGCATGATAATATAGGTTCTAGTTTGATTGGTTTTGTTGGTGGGTGCAAATACTTAATGTTATTCACTGCATGAATTTATGTGCTGATTTTTATTTATGTTAATGAAATTAGCTTTCCATGTTCTTGTGCTTTCAAGTAGGTTGCCTTAGTTATCATCACACTATGTACATGCATCATTAGTAACATTATGTTTCTTATTTTGTATATTTCTTATCTCTTTAAAATGCTTTGTGAAATCAGTTTTTTTTTTGGGTTTAAAACATACGTTGATAATTCGTGACTGGAATATGTGTCCTTTAGGAGTAGCACCATGGGCTAAAATAATAAAGAATAATTAAATAACATGTGGGCTGATGTTGTGCTAATAAGATGGAACATGCTTTTCCTTCTTAGTACGTTTAATTATTGCACTTTAATATCAACTTTCATTGAACTATGCATACTTGCTATATTGGAAAAGGTTCGGAGGCATTGAGAAAAGGAAAAGTATTGGAGAATTAGCTTGCTTGACTTCGGTTCTTCGGTGAAGGTAGATTATGTGATAGATATACTCTTAATATTGATTGATAGGCATTGAGTGATATTGTGAATTTCTCTATGTATTTGGTTGTGTGGTTTGGATAATCAATGTGTTGTTTGTGAATGGTCTGTAATCCCAAGACCGCGAAATTCACAATTATGAACTTGTTCTAGTAAAATGATGTCTCAAATAAAGAAGACTTATTGAAATATTGTTAGGGAAGTGGAAATAGATGATAAAGAATGACACATGAATTAACTATATGGTTGGATATCGAGTGCCACGAGCTGGCACGATATATTTGGATTGGGTTCCACGAGCCGGCATGATATTATTGGATCGGGTGTCACGTTCCAGCATGATATTATTGGATCGGGTGTCATGTTCCGGCATGGTAATATTAAAGGAAAACATAGTGAATTAACTTAATGTACTCAATCTCAAAGAACTCAATTCCCAAAAGAGCTTGGTGTGGAGGCACGAGTCCTCATGTGTGTTCTTGATATTATTGACTGATTATGTGCTTACATAGTGTGGTTGTCACTAGTTCATGTTGTTTGTTGTTTTCCACCTACTAAATGTCATAGTTGATTTTATACTATTACTCATTGCATATTAGTTTCTATTTGGAGTTGGCCGATGATATCTACTCAGTACATGTTGCCTTGTACTGACTCCTACTTGTGTTTTCTTTGTTTTCTTTTGTGGAGTGCAGCAAGTGTACCATTGACTTCGACTTGCCCTCAGCTCTAGCCAATCTCCAGCACATGTCAGATTTTAGGGTGAGCTATTCCTTCTAGCTCGTGTTGGATTCTCTCAATCATGGCATGATGTCCTTAAATTCCGAACATAGTTACTTATTCATTTTGGTATCTTTAATACTCTTAGACTTGATATTTGAGAATAGATATTCTTGACGTGATGACTTTCAGGTTATGGGAATAATATGTAATAGACTCTAGAGGTTTCTTTTATTGGGTACTTTAATAAGTTTTGAGCTTCCACATTATTGTTGTTTTTCGTAAGTTGGACCATTGATATAAGTTGTGATTGAATTTGTTGGTTTGGCCACCTAGAAGGTTAAGTGTGGGTACCACTCATAACTCGTTTTGGGTCGTGACACTATTATTATTATTATTTATTTGTGACAATTTATTAAATTTCATTATTTTAATAAAATAATAATTACTGTATAATAATGTTTCTTATAACACGTACCTTAAAATTATAAATATATGAAATCATACACTGGAAATTCTCTTCTTATAATATTCATTAATTCATTTGTCTAGTAACTTTGCAATAGTTAATTTATACCATTTTTAATAACTTTTTCTTCAATTGGGGTGATAGTAATTTGAATCTTCTTTCCATGAGATCTGATTATTTCAATAGGACTAAGATTGGACAGTTTTCCTGCGAGTATTTGTATCGATTTTTTCTTTAACAGTGTTATTTGTTTGTCCACTTTTTCACATTTCTACATACCTATCAAAAAAAAAAAAAATAGTATTACATTATTATTAGTGAATATGAGAATCGGGTTTATGATTTGGTCTTGTTTAATTTTATTTTGTTTTTGGGATTTATATTTTTACGACATAAAAAAAAATTATTTATCAAGTTATATATTTTTTATACAAATTTAATTAAGTAATTTTATAAGAAAAAAAGTCCTAAATTGAGTGACTTTATTGTTACATAATTTCTCAGACCTTTCAGGCTAATTACTCTTATTTGTATTATAGAAGATGAATCTTAACATACATCCAATATGATTTCTCATTAAAGTGTTGCACGAATTATTTTATACTAATAATATCATTTTGAAGAACCCATTTGACAAAGAAGTACTAATTTTTAAGCCTCACACACATTCCAAATCATACTGAAGCCAGGAACAGAAAAGTAGAGTATACTATTCAGATATTGAAAAACAAATTGTCTTAATCCTTCGATGTTAAGATCTATTGATAATATCAATCACTCAGATGTGCATTTAGATTCAGACATCTTAATCTTAATGAAAACAAATAAGGCCTTAAAGTTCTCAACATACTCAATGAAAATAGTTTTTTTGGAAAAGGATGGAAAATAGGCAGCAAACGTGGGAGGAAGTTTTAATTCTTCTAAAATAAAATGACAGCTTTAGTGTGGTGATGATGTTAAGTTTTTTTCTTTTATGTATTTCAAAAAATTTAAATTTTTAAAATTCAAAATAGTAAGGAAGTTTCAATTCTTTTAAATTGACAGTTTTATTTTACTATGAAGTTTCAGTTTGATTTTTTTTTTAAAAAATAAATTGTATTTCAAAGATAGGGAAAATTCAAAAATAGTAACTAATTATTAACGTGCTGACTAATTTGTCCTAAAGTTGTCCAGAATTTGTGTGTGGTAATGATACTCATTTAATTTAAAAATAAAATTTTTTAAAAATAGTTTTCTATTTAAAATAAATATCATTTTTGTAGTTCTAATACATGAAATTTGTCTACTTCTCCTATTAAGATAAAGAAATTTTTACTATTTATTTTGAAAAAGTGTTTCTATATATAATTTACAGTTAAATTACGTTGATTTTTTAAATTTTTTAAAAATTATATCTCATTTAATTGTAAAAACTGATTTAAAATCATTTTAAAAAGTAAAATAGTAATTTATTGTTTAAACTAATTAAACATCATTAATTTTAATTATTTAAAAATCTATTTGTTTGTGGTGCTGACATGTGACACTTTTGCTTCTCATATTATATATAGATAGATTATTACTATTATGAAAATTCTTAAAACATGATAGTGCAATTGACCAAGTAAACATGACATAAAACTCAAGATCTAATTCTGAAAACATAGTACATGGTCAATGAAAATTAATTGAAAATCATAATAATAACATATGAGGAAATCATAACCTTTTGTGGGATATACCATTAACTGACATAAGGCATCTATTGCTACAAAATTTGTTCTGGCTAAATATGAAATTTTCCGTAGCTAAACACTTTAGCTATATTATTTCTTTCTGTAGCATTCGTAGCAAGATGTAGCGTGGCTAATAGTTAGCTACAGACTTTACATGGTCTGTGGCTAAGAATTTATATTTACTACTACAAAATAAATTGTGTTGTAGCTACAATAGTAAAAAGTTTCTGCCACCAAATATATACTTATGACAAATAATTTTATTCTTGTGCCACGACAAATAACATTTGTAGCTATATTCATATAGTAGCCACAATGTGTTGTATTGTAGCAAAAAAATTATTTTATTTGCCACGCAAATTCAAATTTTATGGCTATTTGTTTAATTTATTCTCGTGGCAATATTACTCACATCTAGTTACAAATTTAAAAATTCATAGCGATGAATTAAAGTATTTGCCACAAATATTTTCATACTATAGCTAAGAATCCATACTCAGCGATGAAATATACAGTACTATAGCTAAAAAAAAATCTACATTTGCTACAAAAAATGAATTGGTTTTAGCCATGTTCTTGATACGTGACAATTATAAGAGTATATGTTGAGCAACAAATTCTGAATTTCATGGCTAAAATTACATATTTTTTGTCACAAGATATAAATTGTAGCAAGACATTTTCTTCATTTGCTATGGAAATGAAAATGTTATTATTTGTGTGGCAATTACTTACTAATTGAAAATGTTGCCACAAACATTTTTGGCCACAATAATTCATATAATTAGCTGAGAATTCATTTTTGACATGCAATGTAAAGGCAATCGTAGTAGAATATCTTAAATTGTGCAATAAATGCAATATATTAGAGAAAAATTTAATAAAGGTTTAACAATATCATTCAAATTAGTGAAACATCATTTTACTCAACTTTATCAATGTACACAAGAGAAAAAAAAAAATCATGTCCCAATCAATTTTGATTTCGTCACTCCTCCATATGCTACAATAACATAAAAAAAACAAATAAGAAAATGATACAATAAAGTATTCATTTAAAAAATTAAATTATTTGTTAATATAAAAAATTCAATACAAGGAGGAGCTTTTCAATCTTTTTTTCTCATGATAGAAAAAAGATACCTAGTGAAATCCCATTAAGTGAGGTCTGGAGAGAGTAAAGTATATGCGGACTTTACCACTATCTCATGAAGGTAAAAAGTTTGTTTCCAAAAGACACTCGACTTAAGTGCATCAATCCAAGTAAAATAAGGGTGCAAAGAAAGCATAGCCAAGAAAGAAGATGGGAGTGAGAAAAAATTGGATGTATTCATTATGTGGCAACGGAAAAATTTTGGAGACAAAATTGAGTGACAAGGTGTTCAAGAAACACTGAACACAATGGCTAGCCTTTGAAATGTGCATAAGTATCTTTCAAAGAGTGCTGACAGATCAAAGCATCATGTCTGACTAGTTCATTTTGGTTCAGTCAATCCCACAGAAAACTCTCAAACTTGTGGCTGATCTATGTCTATATCGTGTCAAGAGGGAATGGCCCTAACTAGGGGTGTGCATTGGTCGGTTCGGTTCGGTTTATCAATTTTCAGTTTTTAAGTACGCTAAACCAATAACGAACCAATAAGATAATTTTTTATCGGTTTTCGATTTATAGGTTTTGTTCCTTAATGGTTCGGCTTTCGGTTTAACCAATAAAAAATGCTTATAAAATAAATATATGACTTCTCTAATAAATTTGACATGAAAAAATAATAATGTAACTTTACAAAATCTCATAAAATAGAAATAATAATAACAAACATGAAAAGAACTATATATGTGTAACACAAAGAGAAATTAAGAGGAATGTATGGTTCTTACTTTAGGTTTTAACGATTTGTATAATGTAAAGTTGTGAACTCAAAGTCACAGCGAAGTATGAATTGATGGATAAATGACAAAGACATAACTATTAAGATATTGAGATTTAATATTTTACTAATATGTATGTATATGTAAAAGTAGTAAATTGCTATAGTCTTAACTCTTAATGGGTTATCGGTTTACCCAATAACCCAATATTGAAAACCAATACCGAACTGACAACCCGATAATTTTTTTTATAAAATCATTAAGAAACCGTTAACCCAATAACCTAATAGCAATAAACCAATAACACTTTTATCGGTCGGTTCGATTTTTACACACCCCTAGCCCCAACCTTAGTCCAAAAATATTGAAATTGTCTCTGCAGTCCTAGATCGATGTGTCTATGATGCGGAAGTGCGAAAGAAAGGAATCAGAACCTCATAAACAGAACCTGGTTCGATAACTCTATACTTTGTGACAGCCTGAAAATCCCACCTAGTTAGGGAACTCAAAGATACTTAGGTGTATAGCAAGGTGCTCTTATCAACTATCATCATAATTTCATGTAGAATGACCTAAATATTGTCCTTTCGGTAAGCTGTACCAATTATGTGCCTGCATATCAACTGTACAAAGCTTCCGTTACATCGCAAATTTTCAAAACCTAACGATGCCAAAAGTACACTCTGCCAAGAGTAGAATAACTACCAGAATTCTAATTTAGTATGTATAGTTACATATTACAAGTATCTAGACTTGAAATATGCAGTGTAAAAGCTTGCTAGTTTTATGAATAAGAAAATAGTATATATTGCCATCAATGAGTTTGAAGTGTAATAACTGATAAGAAAATAAAACACAGCTTTCTTTCACATTGTAACTCTCTTTCAATAAATTTTTAATGTTAAACAATTCTAAGCAACTGATCATCCATAGAAGTAGTTACACAGTGGACGATATTTATTTTTTTTGTCTATAAGTAAAGTAAAGATGGGAGACAGAGGAAAGGTTCTGCAGTGATGAACAAAAGAACTTGGCTCTAGACACAAGATGGATATTGAGAAGAATAAACATGATATTCAGGAAACAAAATAAAAATAAGAGGTAAGGAATTTGAAATTAAAGAAAGCTTTTGTAAGTAAATTAACACTTGAAAGGGTGATTGAGAGTGTAGAAAGTTATCAATGACATATGGACTAGTTCGTTGTTCCCAGCATCAACACTAATCAGTATCTTGTAATCTAAAATTTCATAACCTTAGAGATTGCAGTTAGCAGCAAGGTTTCTCTAATAAACAATTTAGAAATAGTGATCATCATAATTGCAAGCGACTAACTATAAAGTTATAAACAAGAAAAGGGGTAGTAGTTCTTACAAATTGGTCAGAACCTCCAATGCCACATGTTGTGTCTATATAGAGATGTCTCTATAATATGTTTACTTGAACTGTAATATATAAGCATAGCAGTGTTTCTGCCCACAGAGACAATATCATTCTTGTAAGACTTAAAATTTTGAGTCTTCTAAATTTTTTCAACTTTGTTCTAAATTATAATTTCTTGTGTACCATTTGAATTTTGTCATGCATCTTTTAATTAAACAATTTAAGGGCACTCTATGTTGCTCGGACTCTTCAAAAATGTAAATGGCCGTGTGTGCTGGATTCTCCTAAAGTAGTGTATTTTTGAAGAATCCAACATGGGTCCGACATCGAAAGTGAAGAGTCCGCACAACTTAGATGGCACTATCACTTTAGCAAAGTAAATATCACACTATAATTAAACAAGTTCATGGAACACTTATCATTTTAGAGTTTCTCCTTGAAAATCAAGAGTTAATCTACAACATTGTGTTAACTAAACAATCACTTAGTATATAAAACATATGGATGTGAATACTTACGAGCATTCTCTATTCAGGTAGAACAATTTTTTTATGCATATATGAAGACTCCTTTATTTAAGATCATGCAACTAACTAATGAATAGCTTGTGTTTTTCTTAGGAAATGTGAAGGAATTCAAATCCAATGCAAAGGAGGTTTCCAACTCTCAAGTCGAACAATTTTACAAATACCATATTTCTCAGCCTCGGGGCTAATCTCTTATATAAACTCTAATGGGTCCTTAAATTTATCCTCAGATTGATAATACACTGGACTTGGTGTTATTTAGTAACCCACTTAGGGATACGCTTGTATTTTGCCCTAACACTCCTTTCTCTACAGGTCTAGGTATCCCTCTCCCCATTAATGTTAACTACTATGGCATCAAAATAATCAATACCTAATAATAAAATTTGTAGGAAAAAGATTCATTCATTCATATATATGTCAAATCGCTATAAAATTAAAGATTCTTGAAATGTAAAGGAACATAAACTATTAACTGAAATACTTTTCATACCTTTGGGTAAAGAAAACATACAAACATAGAAAGAAGAAATAATTCAGATCCAAAAAAAAAATTACCTACCCGATATTATTTCAATGTGTAGTAGATGAAGAGGAGGAAAAAGATAGAGTTAAGCGAGAAGAGAACACATTTATGCAGCTATTGCTGAGGGATTTTGGGCGAGAG
This sequence comes from Solanum tuberosum, assembly GCF_000226075.1. Lineage (NCBI taxonomy): Eukaryota > Viridiplantae > Streptophyta > Magnoliopsida > Solanales > Solanaceae > Solanum > Solanum tuberosum. The sequence goes on along the minus strand of NW_006238970.1, from coordinate 1,336,372 downwards.
GGAGAATTGGAAAAGGGGGAATATTCTGATTTTGAGAGAGGGGGATAGGGTTGTGCTTTTGGGAAATTTTGGGAGGGAAGATTTAAACAAATGATTTTAACCACATTTTTAGTCCTAAATTCATTAGTTATAAGTTACCTGCGTGTTGCGCGAAAAAATTTAATTTATTTCATAAAACATCAAATAGTTCAAATATTCTTACATATTTTTCCTTTATTATTTTTATTATATATTAATGAATTAACTTTTTCTCCATGTTAACAATTTATCAATTCTAACTTTCCACATGAAATATTAAATATCATAAGATTAAATGACATGTTGATTCATTTTAAATATGTTTTCTTCGAATTCAAAAAGTTCAAAATATTTTTTAAAGTCTTAAATTCATGTAAAATTATAATTAAAAATAATTAAAACTACAGTGGATATTAAATAATTTAATAACAATACAAACATGTAAACACAATTCAACACATAAAATTAATATATATAAATTTCTTATTAATCATTAAAACTAATTAAATATAAATAGTGAATTAAATACTTGTTATATTATATTGAAATTATTAATTCAGATTTGTAATTTTTCATAGGTGAAAATAATAGTTTATATATTTATCAACGATTAGATGTCGAGGAACTTACCAATTTTTTTAGTATTCTAATATAATAATTAATGGATAAATTCCTTTTATGACTATTATAAAGTTTATCATTATTTTTAGTACTTATTATTTTGATAAAATGTGTATTCTCTAGTTATTATTTTAATAATTATTTAGTTGGTTACTTTTTATTTATTTATTTTTGGTTAATTTAAGTTACAGATTTAAAAGAATTTTAAATTAATTTTTTAGTTTTAAAATTGTTGAATTTTTGTGGTGCTGACATGTGGCACTTTTTACCTCTATTATTATATATAGATAGATCGTTATAATAATAATAATAATAATAATAAATAAAATAAAAAATAAAAAAATTGCCTTTTATATTTAAATTGTATTTCAAAAGAGGAAATTTTAAAATCCAAATTATAAAACAACAACCAATTTTTAAATTTAGGAAAAAAAGAAACATATACTTATTTAGTCCATTACTCTTTTTTTGTTTATTTTTAGTTAATTTAAGATTTATAATCAAACGATTTTTGAATTATTGAGAAACATAGAATTATTTAGTAGGTTACTTTCTTTTATTTCTTTTTGGTTAATTTAAGTTACAGATTTAAAATATTTTTAAATTAATTTTTTAGTTTGAAAATTATTGAATTTTTGTGGTGCTGACACGTGGCACTTTTTACCTCTATTATTATATATAGATAGATCGTTATAATAATAATAATAATAATAATAAATAAAATAAAAAATAAAAAAATTGCCTTTTATATTTAAATTGTATTTCAAAAGAGGAAATTTTAAAATCCAAATTATAAAACAACAACCAATTTTTAAATTTAGGAAAAAAAGAAACATATACTTATTTAGTCCATTACTCTTTTTTTGTTTATTTTTAGTTAATTTAAGATTTATAATCAAACGATTTTTGAATTATTGAGAAACATAGAATTATTTAGTAGGTTACTTTCTTTTATTTCTTTTTGGTTAATTTAAGTTACAGATTTAAAATATTTTTAAATTAGTTTTTTAGTTTTATAATTTTTGAATTTTTGTGGTGATGACATGTGATACTTTTTACCTCTCCTATTATATATATATAGATAGATGCTTATATAATTACTAGTAATATTTATGTTATTTTGCATCTATAAATTTTTTCTAGATTTAAATACTAAGAGTGATAAAATAATTTTAAAAAATATATATTTTAATATTAAATGTAAAAGTCAATAATTAGCGAATAATAATATGATAGTTGAAGCAAATGTTATAATATATTTTTAACATTTGTATTAAATATCATTGTTTTAACAATATTTATGTCAAATATCATTTTTATGACACGGTGTGCCGAATGTTATTGTTTTTATGATATTTATCTCAAATGTCACTAAATAAATATTGTTGTATCTCTACTTTTTTTTTATAATGACAGATTCAGGTTAGTGGCTAGTTCTCATTAAATAATTAAGAGATCCAATTATTGGTCATTACAAATACAAAAGATAGAATTTTATATTTAGAAGAAACGATATGTTCGGATCTAAAATGTCAATTTCAATAAATAATGAAATAAAAAAAAAAATTCAAAATATATATACTTAGACTAATCTATGATCTCCATTTGTTATCTGTTAATGAATTGTGTAGGTTTGAATTGACTAAATTTTTAGACTTTATTACTCCATATTTACTTATATTATATTTAAAACTTATATCTACAACTAATATCCCATAAAGTTAAATTGAATCAAATTATATATGAGCATCAATCAATTAAGGTATTATTCTAATAATAGAGATATGAGTCAATTAAATTTAAATAGATACAATCAAATTATAAATTTATAATTTTGATTGTATCCATTTAAATTTAATTGATTCGTATCTCTATTATTAGAATAATACCTTAATTGATCGATGCTCATATATAATTTGTATTTTAAATTTGATATATTTTTTCTTAATCAGATGTTATTATAATAACCATTGTTTATTCAAATTATATTTAAAACTTACAAGTATATCTATAAATTTAAATCAAATCCAATGATAAACACTTTTAATTAATTGCACTAAAATATACATGTATTGTTTCGATAGAATAGGGTCGAGTCAATAATAAGTAATCTCAAAGTACGATCAAGACAAAACTAGGTAATCATTAGTCAAAGTTAATTATATATAACCTCATATTTATTTAAATTATATTTAAAATTTACAACTAAATCCTTATAAAATTTGATTGAATAGAAAAATGAGCACACCTCTAATTATACTAACGCAATAAATATATTGTTTGATAAAAGAGATACAATACATAAAGCATATAATAGTTATATGATCTCATATTATGTAATTTTATAACAAAGATTATTTCTTTAATTTACTTTTTACACTTATTTTATGAATTTATCTTCAAATTAAATATTATTTTGATGAGTATTTGATTTTATGATACCATGTAAAAATTATTTATGAAAGCAAGTATATTTATCAAAGTGTATGGAAATCTTTCAAGAACACATATACATACATAATTCTATACATTTTCATCTTACTACACAAATTTGTTACAACTTATTTACTTTGATTATATTAGTACTAATATTATATAATAACTTTAATCATCTGGAAAAAATATTTAATGTGACTAAAAGATTATTATTTCTATAAAAAATATTAATTCGTGATTAAAAAATGATCAGCTATGAATTTTATTTCAACAATAAATCTATGACTATATCATTTCATCATGTCAAATAATTACAGTTATTAGGCAACTATTATAACAATTTTTTATAATTTGAAGTAAAAATATGTATTCAACCATAATATTTTATTTAAAATAATTTATTGTAGCTAAAAGATTACTATTGCTATAATAAATTTTAACTCATGGCATAAATTAGTAATTAGCTACAAAATTTACTATATAATTTTTTGCTGTATAATTTATCTATTGCCATACTTTTTAAAAAACTTAAAGCAAAAAAAATAAAAAAATAAAAAATATATATAGTTATAGTTTGTTTCAAATAATTTGTCATGACTTAAAGTTAATAATTGGCTACAAAATCTTTTATAGCAAAAAATATGTGGCTATATCATTTAATTATTGCCACATCTTTTTATTACTTGAAGCAAAAAAAAAATATTTAGGTACAACATTTTGTTTCAAATAAGTTATCATGGCTTAAAGGTTACTATTGCTATAATAAATTTTAACCCGCGACAAAATTAATAATCAGCTACAAAAATTTTCTATAGAAAAGATCTATGGCAATATCATTTAACAATTGTCACAATTCTTAATAACCTACAATATTTTGTTTCAAATAATTTATTGTGGCTAAAAGTTACTATTGCTACAATAACTTTTATTGCGTAGCAAAAACATATGATCAACTATAAACTTTTACCGTAGCAATAAAATTGTAGCCATTTAGGTAATTATTGCCACAATTATTAACAATTATAGCTAAAATGAAGAATTAGCTTCGTCAATTTGATTTTTATGGCTGAGAAATTTTACGAATTTATAGCTAGCTATGAAATTCAAAATTTTGTGGCTATTACTAAGTAATAGCTATGATTTTTGAATTCATAGCTTAAATTTTGTAGCTATAGATACATTTTGTTGTAGTGGGCCACGTGAGAAATAACATGGAGTTCACTGTACTGATCCTACACCCGAAGAGAGTGTCTCACTCGCCAAGGTAAAGAGCGTAATCACAAGCTTAGGTTGATCTACTAGCTAGAGTCAATTAATACTAAGTCTTACGAGGGAACATAATTCTGGGATAATGGGATATGTACTAAAGGTCTCATGCCTCTACTAATAGGTGAGCCTTCATCCCAAGTTCCACTTGGTGCTAAGTATGCTTTCAACGAAAAATATGCATAATCATAATCATATTCATAATCTTTGAAATGGTAAGAATCTAGTAATACTGAATGATTCAATGAAAAAATATCATAGTCATAAGAATAGCTCCTTAAAATCATGAGTTCATAACATATTAATAGAGACACTTACATGAAGCATCTTAATCATGATATTCATATAAACATAACGATACTTAGCTTAAAGCATCTTTTTTCATAGAATCCTTTGTTAGATAATTCATGTATATCAACATAGCTTAATTGGTGATCATAAAATACATGCATAGTGCGGGTTCATGAAAATATCATTCAAAATAATTAAATATGTTCAAATCGTGCATAATAAGATCATTCATGGAGAAAACAGTTAAATTCAATTGAACCTATATGAAATCCTTAAAAATCCTAGAATTTGGGCAAGAATCATAATGAGAAATTGAGGTTTCTTTGAAACACAAAGGATGGAGAGGAACCCATTGATAACACTCACGTTATCCTCAAAACAAGTAAGAGAATAAGCAGTAGATAGCAATAAAAACTCAACAAGAATCAGGATCGAATCGCACGGGGAGTGATCTAGTGTAAAGAGTTCAATTAGGAAATTAGAAATGTGACCTATAATTCTATATAGCTATTAGAGATATGGGCAGATAACTCCACAAAGTTTAACAAAAATAGTTATTATTTGATTGTCACCGCAAAACTAATAAAACAGGAGTATATAATTAAAAAAACTACCCAAGGGTGTGGGGGGTTAACATTGATGTCATAAAGGGGTCAAGGTGTTTGCTTAAAAGTTACTAGATAATCATAAATAAGCTGGGTCATCGCATTGATACAAATCTTCTTTTAATCTCAAAGTATCATGTCAAAATCTCCTTTTGATCTCATTAATACAAATTACCAATCAACCCATACTTTACAATAATCACTCTTTTGAGATGATTTAGCAATAAGGACAAGTCTACAAATACTTTCTCAAGCAAAATTATAGAATCCAAATTGACAATGCAAGATCAAACCATCTAACCACTTCTACTAATCCCTTTCTGACATCAATCAAAGATCTGACCTAGGGTTAAGTTGGTCACCTTAAATTTAATCAACTTGAATACATGATTAAATAGAAATAAAACAGAGAAAAACATGAAACCCACAAAAGTACATCAACACTCAACCTCATAATCACACCCCTAGACATTGGGATTTTAGCCACATATAGTAAAAAGGATTGAGATCATATCCAAAGTGAACTCAACCATTAATTTGCAAACAATAAGAAAGAATCTTCAACACCCACTTTGAATTTAAATCTCCAAATGCTGATTATAAAGATATCCAAAACTCCAAAGACTAAGGAGAATGGAGAAAAGCTCAAACCAAGTATCTAAAACTTGAAATTGATAAAAGATACCTTTTCTCTCTCTAATTTACTATTTATAGTTTCCCGAAAAATAAATTCAGAATTTTTTCGTGACTTGTTCGACGACATTAGTCGGGCCCGCCTAATGCATTTAGTGGATTGTCGTTTGGTCATTCAACTCACCCTTTCCGGTCTCAATCTTCAAGTGATTGAAATCCTCAGTTGGCGACTCGACTAAGTCCATTTTCCCCATTGGGCAGTTCGTTGATTACCACCTTGATCGCCTTATCAACCTTCTTTTTAGCTCCAAATTTTTCACATTAGGCAGTGAAACTCAGTTCGCCTTTTCTCTTCTGGTGGATCGCCAAACTCTTATTTTTCGCCAACTAGGCTTGACCCCTTTTAATCGAACACTGTCAACTTCGGCGGAGTTAGTCATTTGGCGACTCTCCCTTTTTTGTGAGCTTCAAGTGTGGAGCTTACACTTTTTTTAGTTTTTCTCCATGATACCATCACAAAAATATCTATCATTAAAGACCATTTTCATATATTCATATACTGCTATGATATTATTAGGGTTTCATACAACTGCTCATGTACAACCAACTCATTTCTCAATGATACCATCACGACATATTATATACTGACATGGTATCATTAAGGACTATTTTCATATACTTTTACGATATCATCATGGTTTCCTACAACCGTTCATGTACAACCAACTCATTTCTCAATGATACCATCACAACATATCATATACTTATATGGTATCATTAAGGACGGAATACTGAAAATTGTGGGAAGAAAAGTAGAGCGATGAAGATCACATAATTATATATTTATTTTCACACTAAATGTCAAATGTAGTTTATGTAGAACCAAGATCACATAATTTATGTATTTTTCTTATTGATTTATTATTGTAGTCTAGTTATTTTTTTAATTACTCTGAAAGTAGTTAGTTAATATTTTAAAGTTTTATCTTTTTTTCTTAAAAAGATAAAAATATAAAAGAGATTTTTTTTAAAAGATGATAAACTAACCAAAAGGAGGAGATGACAAAAAAATAAAACAAAGAAGAAAAATAAACAAATAATAAAAACATTACCAAATGTTATCTCTAATAAAAGATAAAATTGAAAGGAATAAATAAAAATAAAAAATGAGAAACGAACAAAAATAATGAACAAAAAGCAATTTATTTTATTTTTATAAAAAAAAGGTAAAAATATTGAAAGAGAGAAAAAGAAGAACATAAAAAAAATAAAAAAATAAAATTGTTACACAATGGTATCTCTAATAAAGGATAATATAAAAAGAGAATAAAAATAATAAATGAGAAAAGAATAAAAGAGAAAATAAAAATAATAAATAAGAAAAGAACAAAAGTAATTTATTTTATTTTCCTAAAAAGGTAAAAATATAGGAAGCGAGAAAAATTAAAAAGAAGACAAACTAACAAAAAAAATACAGAAAGAAATAATAAAAATATTACCAAATGACATCTCTAATAAAGGATAAAATAAATAAAAATAAAAATAATAAATGAAAAAAGAATAAAAGAGAAAATAAAAATAATAAATAAGAAGAACATAAATAATTAATGATAGGATAGAAACAATAAACGAGAAAAAAAAAACAAAAATAATTAGTAATAGGACAAAGGACTTGGGATTAAGCAAATTAACCCGACTTTAAAAGGGTTAGGACGAAACTGAGCCTAAATTTAAAAGGAACTGAAAGAATATTTGACTTAAACTAAAGGGGGACATGAACTGTAATTTATTTTGAGCAAATGAATATTTGCTAAATTAGTTTGGATTGGATTATAGAATTGTAATTATTTTGTGTTTTGCGGCAATTTATGTAGTTTTCCTATATTTTATTATAGTATAATAAATATTATATTATATTTTATATTTTATTTATACTATGGTATAAGGGGCCGTTTGGTTACTGGTTAGAGTTATGCAGGTATTAGTTATACAGGGTTTAGTTATGCAGGTATTAGTTATGCAGGGTTTAATTATGCGGGTATTAGCTATGTGGAAATTAGTTATGTAGAGATTACAATACATGAATTATTAACTATTATATTAAACTTGTAGTAAATTATTAATATATATTATTTACAAAATAATAATACATGTTAATAAAATGTGGAATATATTGAATAATATACAATGCTAATATTTTTTATTTTTTTTAATCAACATTGGACCATGTCCATTTATTCATCAAATAAAAATGTGTCCAAACAAGGTCCAAGAGTGACCAAGTCGGTCAACAAAATAGACAAAACAAAAACAACTAGAAATAATCTAATTTGGAAACAAAAAAATCCTAAACTGATAGAACAACTCCAGCATAATGCTAATATTTGATTAGCATATGTACCGTCAAAAAATATACAATCAAATCTCTAATATTAAAAAAATATTTATATTTGCATAAATAA
>NW_006238970.1:1309721-1327890 GCF_000226075.1 Solanum tuberosum | reverse complement strand
TAATAGGGTAAATATGTAATCTATCATTTTAATACATGTATAACTAATACCCACATAACTTATTCCACCTTCTACCCTGCATAACTTTATACATAGATTCCCTCATAAGTTATGTTGGTATTAATTATGTAGGACTACAAAAATGCAACCAAACACCGTATAAATTAATACATGAATAACTTTTATACATCATTTAAATTCTTACCAACCAAACGTGGTATAAGTTATGCTGACTTTTATACCTAATACAAAACTTCTACCAAACACAGTAAATCTAATGCAACTTTTTATACATGAATAAGATGTCTTTTATACAGTAACCAAACGACCCCTAAGAGTCTAGCGCACACATGTCGACGAGGACATGTGTGTTTCTTAGAATTACATCACGCGTTTTAGTCATTTAAATATTTTAATTTTTTAAATAATTTATATATTTAGAAATTACGTAAAAAAATATTATAAATCACAGTAATTAATAATATAAAAATATAGAAAAATTATATAGTCAAAGAAAAAATCCGATTGACTTCCAAATTTTATCCGTGCCACATAAATTGAGAAAAAAGAAATAACATATATTATTTGAAATGACTAAGAAGTATTGTAAATAACATAATTAACAATTTAAAAGACATAAAAAAATTTAATTGACTCTTGTCTATCAATATCACATAAATTGAGATAAAAAGAGTGACATGTCTTATTTGAAAATAAAATTAAAAGTATTATGAATCACAATCATGGACTATTAAAAATATTTAAATGATATAAAAAAATTGGTTGAATCTCGAAATCCTATCGGTGCCACATAAATTGAGACAAAAAAGTTATATGTATTATTTGAAAATTATATAAAAATACCATAAATCACAATGATTAATAACTTAAAATATTTATAGATTACAAAAAAAATTTATTGAACTTTCAAAATTTCATTTATACCACATAATTTGAGACAAAGACACATATGGAGCCCGTGCTGGCATAGACTCCAATATCTAGTATTCTCTTATTATATAAGAGACAGTACGTGCTTCTCATCGATGTGCTTGCTTCAGCGTGTTTCGAAAAAAAATTAAAAATTATTTTCTTTTGTTCTACTTTGACCGTTTGCTCTGAAGCATGCACGTCTCTATCGACGTGCCTGTTGCAACGCGTTTCGAAAACAATTTAAAATTTTTATTTCTTTTATTCTACTTTAATTTAATTAGTGTATAATTTTTTCAAAATTATGGAATCCATTTTAACTATGACATTTAGTTTTAAATTCAAGACTTCACGCTGAAGCAGACGTGTCCCCGTCGACGTGTCTCAGTGTGTTTCAGATTTTTAAAAAAAATACTTCTTTTGTTCTACTTTAATTTAATTAGTGTATAATTTTTTCGAAATTATGGAATTCATTTTAGCTATGACTTTTTGTTTTAAATTCATATTATTTGGTTATTGCTTTATTATTTTGAATGTCGGTAATATTTGTTTATATCTTGTAACTACTTTGAGTAAAAAAATCAACGATCGATGACGAAAAATACATTAATTATGGACATCTTAATGGACCTCCTCACAAAAAATTTGCTCAAACAAAAAGTAATTAACAACTTAAATATATAAAAATGATATTAAAATTTAATCAACTTTCTAAATTCTACCTATATCACGTAAATTAAAATAAAAAAGTACAAAGATATTGTGCCTAATTTAGAGTCGTTAATATGGGCTAGGCTCGTTGGGCTAACCTGGCCTAACCCGTGATTTGATAGGGTTGGGTTACAATTTTTGAAGCCCATTTAAGAAAAAGGCTTTTTAGCCCGGCCTGAATAAGCTTGCCGATTTGTGGGGCTTGAGAAATATGGATAGGGCCGGCCTGTGCGCCAAATACAAATTAATTAAAAATACAAAATAAAATAAAGTATTTAAAAATAACAAGAGTCTAAACTCAAAATATGTTTACAGTTTGAAATATTACAATTTAAATACAAATTAAGTTTATAAAATATGTACTACATAAAATAAAAATTCTTTAAAATTTCTAGGGAATCACTACATAGGTCGTATGATATGCTAAGTGGCTTGTATGAGGCTTCTCGGGGTCTTGTACACCTCTTGGGGTCTAGCATATTGAGGTGCTTTTCTTTGGTAGCCTTGAATTGGTAAATTGTAACCATTCATGAGTAATGAATTGTCTTGGACTAGTAAATAAGTACTCTTCCATGAATAGTATGAATATGAGAGACTAATCCCTAATCAAGGTAGCATAGTTATGACGAAACAAGATTACTCCAAGGAAGTATTGTAAGTATGTTTTGATATGAGATTACTTGTATGATGATAGGTTAGCTTGGATTGTTAATTGAGTTACCTTCCTTGACATGTATGAATAGAGGTGGATGACCTATGTATTGAGTAAGAACAAGACAAGGTTACTTGAGAAGTGTTCCTCTTTTAGTCTGTTGATTTATGTGCATTGAATATGCTTTTGACCTATGTTGTTGTCTCTTATGATTATGGTATATGTCTTATGTTGACTAATGCCTATCTTATGCTTATGTTGATGATTTATGCTAGCCATCATATTTAGTACTTTTTTGTACTAACGCATACTCTTGCCTACATTCTTATCAAATGTAGAGTCCGACGATATTGACTTCCATCCTCATGGCTAGGATCTTAGTAGAGAAAGTAAGTGAAGATTTGGTGAGTCCTCATAGCATCGACGATTTGACCACCTTTCCTTTATGTCTTTTATTTTATGTTTAGAACTATTGTATGGGCTGTGTCCCTAAGTCTTTCAAGTATTAGATGGTTTGAGACGAGTGTTAAAGACTTCCGCTTCGTTTTATGAAACTTTGATGTTATTTGAAAATGTTTTAACTTCCGTACCATTTTCTATTGTCTCATGTTATGATATGATAAGTGGCTTGTATGAGGTCTCTCGGGGTCTTGTACACCTTGTCACATCTAGGGAACCCCTGAGTCGTGACAAACTATGGAATATTGTCATAGTTTTGTGTTTTATTATGATCATTGAAAAACAATTAAGTTAATATTTCACTTTAGCTATTTATGCTTTTACTTGAAATCAAATTTAATAAATATTATAAAGATAATTTTATTTGTAGATTTGATTAACAAATAATAATATTAACACCATGTAATATTATCTTGTCGATATTTATGATAATATTTTTAAATTATAATTTAATATAAAAAATATACTTTTAAGAAAGAACAACTTTCACATATAGCAAACATAAAAATCATATTTGTATGTTATAACTATAGTTTGCATAATTGCGCTCCATAACAAACATAAATATGTATATTTTGCTATACATATACAAAAGAAAGCAGTTGTATAATTTCGCTATACATATACAAAAGAAAACAGTTGTATAATCTGCTTTGATATACATATACAAAAGATCAATGGTATAATCTGTGTTTGTATAAAACGAGAAAGAGAGAAAGATAAAAGAAAACTTGGCAGGGGAAGATCGTATTTGTATAATCATAAGTGTATAGGACGAAAATATATGCATTTGTATTTGTATATACAATTTTCTCTCGCTTTATACAAACACAAACACATTTTATACATTTGCGTTTTTGTATAAAGTGAGAGAGGCGAGTGAGCGAGCGAGATTCGGGAGAGTGGCGAGCGAGATCTGGGAGAGGGGAACGTAAATATATATATATACAATTTTCTCTCGCTTTATACAAACACAAACACATTTTATACATTTGCGTTTGTATAAAAGCGAGAGTGGCGAGGGAGAGAACGAGAGTGGCGAGCGAGATTCACCAGAAGAGAGGCGAAATAACAACAGTTTGCTATGAGGTACAATTAAATCAAACTATAGTTATAACATTTAATTTGAATTAATAATTTGCTATTGTATACAATTTACCCTTTAAGAAAAGAAGGCTGACCCGATAAAGTCCGTAGCCCACGTACTTATGGGCTGAACCGATCATTTTTTGGCCCACACCAATAATAGATTAGCCCGATCTGACCCGTTAAATTTTAAAGCCTGTATGAATTAATTCGGATGAGATAACCCAGCCCATATTAACAGCTCTAGGGCCTATGCTAGCACGGGGGACATGTGTCTAGTCCCATATAAGTGAGAGGATCCAAACCCGGATTTGTTTGCATGAAATAAACCGTATTTGATAATGAAGGATACATCCGTAATATTTGGTAGTAATCTGATTATAGGTTATATGAATTAAAGTCCAAAAGGTCGGTAATCTCAAATATATATGCGAAAAAGAGAAGCTAAATCGCCGTGAAGCAGCAGCTATTTGCTGATAAACCCTAGGTGATTTCAGGTTCATCCTGAAGGTAATTTCTTTTCTCATTTTTTGATTAATACTTCAATTTTAATTGTTGTTTTTTATTTTTTTGTGAATTTTCCATTTTATGATCGGTTTTTTATTTGAAACTTGCTAAGGAATTCCATTGAATTTTTTCTTTTTAGGATTTTGATTTTTTCTGGTAATAATTTGGATGTGAATTGATGTTTTCATGTGTTGTTTCTGGGTGAATTTGTGATCAGGCCACAACATTCTGTAGTGGAGTATCATCAGGCGTGTGAAAATGCTTAGCTGCAAGGTAATTAGGGTTTATCGAATGTCATTGATTTTTGTTTTCTTGCTCTGTTGCTGGCATTGATTTAATCACCTTTTGTTTATCAACTGTCATTGAATTGGTTGCTTTCTTTTATAGTATAAGTGTAAGTTAGAGTTATTTTCCTTGAAAAGGTGAGTTTTTTTTAATGCAAGAATGACATACATAATACATTGGTAGATTGATATGATAGTTGATTGATGAGGGCAGAACACCAATACTGAAAATAAAGCCTCTGCTAGTCAGATATAGTATAGTGAGGGCTCGAACCCCCACAGAGAACCTAACCTTTAAAACTAGGGCTGAAACAAATTAATTGAACTCATTTTCAAAGAAAGAAGACTAAAAAAGAAAGAAGAAGTGAATCACCTAGGAATAGGAAAGGAATGGATCTTCACATGTACATTTCATCTTTTGCTAAATAATAAGAAATAAATTATTCCCCAACGAGGACGTGTATTTTAGGTCCTTGCTGATTCCTTGCAACATGGTGCATCTCTTAATAAAGCGGCGTGAAAAGTGGAGACTTTGGGACTGAATAAGCTGTCAAATCAATTTATTCTTGGTAGTTGAAACTTGAAAGCAATTTAAATTGAATAATTTGTTCAAACATCATCAAACAAATATTTAAAGTGATCTAAAGTTTTTCGCCAAGACTAAAGAGATTTACTGAAGGAAGAAAGCAGAAACCTGATTTTAGATGATTAGTGTAGATTTCACTCTTTGATTAAGAACATAAATATTAATTAGTTTCCACAGATATAATTGTCTATTTCTGTCCCCTATATGCTAAGTTTTCTCTCAAATAACTATAACTTAAAGATACCAGAAACACATTGAGAATTCAATTTATGTGTGTGTTTAGAAACGGCATATTTTAGATAACAATGAAGCTTCTCTCGAATACTCCAACTCTGATAACAGTCTCCTACACTTGCTCCAAAAAAAAAAAACCTTGCTCAAAAAAACAGTCCCCTACAACCAATTCTTCTCTCAAAATAAACAGCTTGTTAGAGAACCACTAGTGAAAATACTTCAAGCACACGATTCCCTCTGAATTCCTCTCTTGAGTAAGTTAAGATACAATCTCGATGAATTCACCATAAAAAATACACAATAGGTATTAATTCAAGAAACTAAAATCTAAACTAATACATCATCAAGTTTCCATAAAAAAAGTTGCTCCATAAAAGAGTTCATCTCATGAATCATAGAAATTGAACAGCTAGATTGCAAACCAATTAGGATAATGTAATTTCTCTTCCAAGTTCCTTGGCTGAAATCTGCAATATACCTTGTGGAACAAATACGTGTACTTGAGGATATGTCAAAAGGACCAAAATATCCTAAACGTACAACTTCTACGTTGGTGCTGGATTTTGTACATTCTTTTCACACAATACTCCGTATGCGAGCCTCCATTTAATCCACCCCACTCCAATACAATGCGTGACATCCTCGGCGACCTCACCATTTCCAGGCGATAAGCATTTGGTCAAGGGAATTGGAACAACTATAATCAAAATATATGCAATCATGTCAATCAAGTTAAAAAGCCAGTTTAAAATACTGATTTAGATGAAAAAATAATAGTTTTATGGCTTTTGAAACTAGTTTTTTTTTTTTTTAAAAAAACTAGTTTCAATAAAAGTTCCTTCATAACATTTTAAAATAATTAATGTATCAATTTACCAACTGTATTTACCGTCCGCTGTTGCACTCTTATAGACAGAGCCCATAGGTAATGAGGCGCACACATTGGCACCTTAGTGTCCACACTGAAGCGCCACTGAAGCCAGCGAAGTACACAATTTAGCTTTAAGTGAGTTTTCAGGGCTGTAGTGTGCCTCAAACGAGTCTTTAAGAGAGTGATTGGTCCAACCTCTTCCCGTCTACGAGGAGCAAGGACTATGGAGTCTTGTGATAGTTGATCTCATCTCATCTTCTCAAGCAAGACAGTCTCCTCATTGTAGTCCAACCTCTTCCCGTTTACAAGGAGCAAGGACTATGGAGTCTTGTGATAGTTGATCTCATCTCATCTTCTCAAGCAAGACAGTCTCCTCATTGTAGTCCAACCTCTTCCCGTTTACAAGGAGCAAGGACTATGGAGTCTTGTGATAGTTGATCTCATCTCGTCAGAGTTTGTTATAGTCTAATAAAAAAGTACTGCGACGTGAAGTAGGAAATTAATCTTGGCATTATCTCATATAATGTCCTTCTGGGGTACAATATGGTATAAGGGAACTGGATGCACCTGTCTATTTTTATTGACAAATAATTTTCTCTTATAGGATAAATTGGCACATTTTCGAATAAAGGAGCTCAAAGATGTGCTTACTCAACTTGGTCTCTCAAAGCAAGGAAAGAAGCAGGTTTGAACATTTTATTTGATTGTTCGTGGTTTCATATGTTGAACTTGACTTCTTTTTAATTTCATTCTCATATTTCCTGATGTGCCAAACAGTTTCCTCTATCTTACTTTGTTACATCTGTGTTGGGTTATAGCCATATTGTTCTGTATAAGTCCAACAATTTGTTTTTTGCTTTCTAAGTTATTTATATCATGATCTTTCTAGGGTTTCAATTACATTTTATTCAGTTGGTCCTTTTCATCAGTTGTTGACAAGAATGTGTAGTAAGACTTTGGTGTTGTCTACTATTCCTTTGAATAAGGGCTTACTTTTGGAATCTTGTTATCAGTTTTAGTACGAGTGAGAGTATGCTTCTTTAATTTTGTGGGGCTATTTTACTTTAATGATTCACAGGTTTCCTTTCTTTATAACAAGTTGGTTTTCACTGTAACTCAACTTTGAATTAGTAATTATTTTTTATTATCATGGGTATGTGTCTGACAGTCGTATTTTTCATGATGTAGGATCTTGTTGATCGCATATTAGCTATTCTTTCAAATGAACAAGGTGAGGAAGCCACATATCTTGCGTGGAGAAATTCCAGAGAACTGTTAGACCTATTCTACTTGTAGATATTGTTTTATATAGTTTTACTATCTATGTTTGTTCTCAACTATTTTTTCGTTCTTCATACCATTCCTACTAGTGATATGCACTCATTTTTTGGGTGACCTTGTCAAACTTTGTCTTTGTAGTAAATTCTTATAATGTCAAGAAATTCATTTTAGTGTATCTAGAACTGCCCTTCCTCCAAAGGCTAACCTTTCCTGTTTCTTATGTACTTTTTTTAGTGTGACCTCGTCAAACTTTGTCTCTGTAGTTCATTCATGTACATCAAAAGATCTACTTTAGTACGTCTGGAACTCTCCTCCTCCCAAGTGTAGGGATGATAAATGGGCCGTTTGGGCTGAAGTTTGGCGGGTCAAGATGGGCTGAACCAATAGATGAGTTAATGCCCAACCTTGCCCAAAGCTTGTTTGTGCTTAAGATGATGGGTCATCACCCAATCTATTCAATTTGACTCAACTTTTATTATTTCCTTTTAGAGATAGAAATAAATTTTTCAATAATTCTATCGTTAGGAAATAATAATGTTGTTTTAAAATCAAATATAGGGGTTTAAATGGGTCTTGACCTATACGGTTCATTGCCTTAAGATTTTGGATTAGATATTCAGATTTTCACATAATATCAGTGCAAGACTTGGGAAACTTGTTCCTATGTAGTGTCTGTATCCTTCTAGCTCAAATTGTATATAGTCTCTACCTGTCCTATTGTTGTGGGTGGGCTAGTACTTTAAAAAGCAAAGGCACAAATTATTTACTTATCATGGGACTAGATGGAAATCTTGAGGCCAGGGTGTAAGTCTCACAAATTTCTAATTTTATTACTTTTAGAAATAAGATTTTGAAAATATATAAATTAATATTTTCTTTTATCATTTATAGATAAATACATTCATATGCTTATTATTTTAAAAAATTAACATTAAAAATATACATGTTAATGTATAAAAGTAATAGAATTTGACATGTGAAGCTTTTCCATTTTGCCAATTGTGAGCCTTTTCATATAGGTCGGTGTTGTCTTTGTTACTATTTTGTTATATTCTAAAGAGTAATAAAGTGTTTCTATCTAGACATTGAAAGTGTGTTTAGAAATCCAGACTCCAGAAGCATCCTCTCATCTTGCCTCTTCTATGTGACTCAATGCTCTCACTCTTCTCCGGGAGAGTTCTCTGGTGTCTCCTTTGCTTCCTTCAAACAATGGCTTCCTAGATTTTACTGGTGTTCTTAGGTTATTCTCTTTTATACGGGCTTGTGAGGACTTGTCCTGTCTCCCTAACTATCTCCTCTAATTAGATTGAAAAATATTTTTAGATCAGGGAGAATTTTTGGTAATTAGGTTTTCAACCTAATGGTCAAAATCTATTGAATTAGATTGGCGCTAAATATCAATTAGGGAGATCCAGTAATGAAATTGGGAAGTGTTACTGGCTTTGCTATGTAAGTAATGTGCAAGGTGCCATTCGGTTCCACCTCAATAGTCTAGGCGTTCGCTTCAAAAAACTTGCATGCTTCAAAAAACTTGCACCCACTTTAGACTTTTAAAGTCTCTGAATATTTTTGACACGCCTTGTCTCGAGCTTTTTTTTTGAAACACTGCGCTGGACTCCTTTCTATCAACTCATTAGAATTGCCCTTGGTTCATTTCTCTTTCAATTTTGGGAGCAACTCACTTTGCTTTTATCACACTTTTGCCTATATAATCTACACTCAGTGCTCTAGGCCCACTTTTAGCTTGTAGAATCACTTCAGTCCTCTAATAAAAACCAGTTGACATGCTGAAAGTAAAGAAAAAGTAAAAAAATGAATTATTAATCCTTGTTAAGACTTAGAAGCCAATTACACATGCAGGAGGATGTCAGAATATATAATATTTCCTAGAGCGGATATATATGGGCATCCAAAGAAGCTTATAAAAGTTTTGCTACTTCATTTATTGCCTTAAGATTTTCACTGAGATGCTTACTTTGATAGATTTATAGTTTACAATAATGACAAACTTCCCTTTTTGAAATTTGATTACTAAATAAACTATACCTTTCCTTTCAAAATTTAATAACTGAATAACCTCTACCTTTCCTTGGACCCTGCACAAATGTCAGATGCTTCGTGCATTGGGTTGCTCTTTAAATTTTTTATGTACATAAGCAGCAATGTTTTTGTGTTCTTAACAACAGACCCAGTGTAATCCCACAAAGCGGGGTCTGGGAAGGGTAGGGTATGCATACCGTACCCCTACCTTTAAGGTACAGAGGTTGTAACAATCCCCGAGTTTCGAAGACTGTGCTTGGACTAAGGGTTGACTCTAGATGGATTTCTCAGTATCAAAGAAAGAAAAATAGTATATGCTTGGAGGCACTCAATGACAGATTAATAAATGTCCACAAGGGGAAAATGGGACAAGGAAATAAGTTTGTCTACAAATCCTTCCATTGAATTTTGAGTTTACTCGTGCAAAAGAAAAGACTGAGATAGATACTACATTGATTGTGATTATCATGCTTCTTACTTAGCTGGGTCCCTTTCTGTGTGCACACAATTCGGGTTGAGAGTTCCTTCTATTTTGTTATTTTATGTTCAACTTTTATTATACTCGAATGTCCTGTTTTTAATGTAGGATTTAATTCCTTTCATATTTGTGCAACAAACCAAACCATATTTCTAAGTGTAGCCTATGAAACAACTAATACTAATTTTGTTACTTTTTGCTTGCCTCGGTTACCCTTTGAGTGCACAATTAGAGTAAAGAGTTCCTCCGTCCTTTTGTGTAGTTTTCTATGTGAAATGCTTGCTATACTTTTTTAGTATCCTGCTCTTAGTTGTGGTATTTGTTGACTTTCATGCTTGAGCAGAAAACCATGTTCTTAGTCGTACTGTTTTGAATAGCGAATGCTAACATATTTATGTGATTTCAAACAGTTTCAGGAATGTGTGCAAAGAAAAATAGTGTTGGAAAGGAAGAGGTTGTCAAACTTGTTGATGGAATTTACAGGTATAAAACAGCCCTGATCCTGAGTACACTTAAGTAACAGGAGTGAAGGTTCTTTTATAGGGATTTACGGGGAAATAAGCTTGTATTACTTCTTCATTTCAGATTTCCATTTGCATCAATGCGACATGATTATGTGTAATTCATTTTGTCTTTGTTAACTTAGATGAAACAGACATGATAATTTTTTACCTTGTACACTTTACTCAGGAATTCTTTGATTTTTTTCCATAGTAATATTTGTTGCTTCTTCCAGAAAAATGCAAGTGAATGGGGCAACTGACCTAGCATCTAAGTCGCAAATTGTCTCAGACAGCAGTAATGTAAAGTTAAAAGAGGAAATTGAAGATACTTACCAGATGGAGATTCGATGTCTCTGTGGAAGCTCGCTACAAGCTGAAACGATGATTCAGGTTTCTCTACTCTTCTGTGCTGATCCTTTCGTCAGCCTTAATTGTGAAAATACACTTGCACATGCAGAAGTATCCTGTGTATATTGCCCTGATTGAGGAAAGGCTCCTCTAATCTTCAGATTATCTTTCAAACAAAATGTGTAGTAAATTTTGTATGCCAAACATCTTCAATTGTACAAGGTTTTTCTAGTCTAATATTGGCCTCTACCAATATTGAGATTTGAGATGTTTTATTGTTGACCTTTGTTATATTCTATGAGCATTATTATGGTTTGAATGTAGACATATTTTCATCTTCTTCGTCGCTGCATGGCTGTGATTTGTGCAGAAATTATGTGTTCATTATTCTATTTCTGTTGCAGTGAGGGGTATATGCGTTCCTTGTATGTGATGATGTATCAATATATGGTGTCATCCCTAGTATTTAAAGCTTCTGTTTCTTTTTATTCAATACATTTCATTTTGTGTCTAAAATGGAATTTTTCATGCAGTGTGAAAATGTAAGATGCCGCGCATGGCAACATGCAAGCTGTGTCATCATTCCGGAAAAACCCACAGAAGCGGGTTCTCCTCCAGCTTTACCTGAAACTTTTTACTGTGAATTGTGCAGATTGAGTCGCGCAGATCCGTAAGTTGTCACTTCTTATTCTGTTTACTTAGCTTCATCTGATTTTCTAAACCATAGGATGTTACAGTGCAAGTACATTCTGTTTTCTTCTTCTTCGTTAAACATCATAGTCCATACAGTCATGCATATTCAATTATACTTTCTTCCTTTGTTCCTTTTTGGGATTTGGTGGTTGCAGTTGTGGGAGACGGGTTGGAGAATTTGGCTTTAAAGAGCCTGCGGATTAATCTGTGACAGAGCAAGTTATTGCCTCTTCATATTTATATCCTTGTTGTAGGTCTGATATCCTTTTAAGCATAGGATTTAGATGTTCAGGATTTTCCGAGCAGGGAGCTTTTCAGCTAATTTGGTTTTGTTAAGTCATCACTGTTACTAGATGTCGATAAGCGGTGTACAGAAGATGTGGGTGCTAACCTGGTGATTGCCAGTGTGGGAGTAAAATCTTTAAAGAGAGGCTGGCGTAGTGGTGTTAATTGTACCCAGAACTGACACTTCATTTTCTGTGCATATATATACTCAAGTGTTGCCTTGTTCTTTACATGATTGTAAGTGCTTTGACCTTCACTAATGGGATTATTTATATGCAGGTTCTGGGTGACGCTGTCAATGCCTTTATTTCCTACTAAGTGGGCTGTCACTAGTGCACCTTTAGATAGGTGAGTTACTTGTATCCTTTTAGTCTTGTGAAGCTATTATGTCTAGGAATAGGTCTGCTGCTGTTCCTTCTTGTTTGGATTTAAGTTTACATTGTTTGTGTTATTAATTTCTTTAAAGCAAGTCTTTTTTCTTCAAAATCCTAAAGCAAAACAAAGGTGATAAGGTCATGAAGCAAAAAGCAAGAAGTGATGCACATAGTTTTGGACATTTTACAATTCGATACATATATGAATTTAGTACTACAGTAATTTCAGTTAAAAAAACTAATCTCATCATCTGATGTCGATTTGCAATAATGTCAATATTAATCCAGCTTTTCAAAGTTGAGATTCAAAGAATTGACTTCTCTTGTTGTGATCACTTTCCACGTCATTGTTTGGAACACACACTTGTGTAAAGTGCATGGCTTTGCCCATGAAGTGATGACCGCTCACTTCGTATTGCTTCGTTGTTTGAATCGACGAACTTATGGCTTTTAATTACACTGCCTTGAACTGTGTCAACAAAGTCAGAGTAGACAGTTTTTAATGCCTATTTTGGTGGTTATTAGAAAGGAGAATTTTGTTTCTTTCCCTCGTACAGATGGGATAGGTTGGGGTTTTTTTCTAGCATAACAGGGTACTATTCTATTTCCGCCTTCTGTTGTCTGATGCAGTAGAGAGGCATAAAGACGGAAATAATTGGACACGATCTTATCTTTATCTCTCTCAGTGATGGGTTTGGTATTTGAGTGATTAAAGCACTTTGAAATGGGCTCATGACACGAGTTTAATCTTGCATCTTTTGTGTATGCATAGTTAGTATATTATTAAAGACAGATCTTCTGTTTGTATTTGTATCTACATCATGTCAGGTTCGAAGTACCAATTAAACATGAAAAATATCTGAAAATGTAAGATTGACATCATCTAGAAATATGTTACTAATTTTAATCACATTCAGATACATCCAAGTCATGTTGTGGCATTTAATGTTACTAATTTCAATCACATTCAGTTACATCCAAGTCATATTGTGGCATTTAATGTAGGGATAACACATACATACCCCATCAACTTGTCCCGAATTTTCAACTACATACCTAAACTTTGCTGGGATCTTATTATCTCCTTAGACTTCTCCGAAGCAGAATAAATACTTGCTTTCTATGGACAACCAGATTTGGTGTTGAGTGTTGTAAGAGACGGCAGTCACACATGTATTTTACCATTTAAAATTTTCCCCATTTTTTCTCTTCTTTAAGACCTTCACTATCACAACAATGCCCATTTTTTCCACGCACTATATGCAAATGCACAAGGCACCATCTTCATCCCTCCACTCTCGACACATCACAACATCTCAACCACCAATTTTCCATACCTAAACCCCATCCCATTCGTCTTCCTATACACACCCATTGATGAGTGATAACCATGCACAATAAACCACCCAGCAAAATGCTCATTGCCATATCCACCACAATATCTTCACCACACCCCAGCAACCCATCTCTTATTTCACTTCAAACCTGCACCTTTTCCTTCACTGCCATAACCAACATCCATCCACACGGACACAGACACTATTCACAAGAGGATTCTTCCCATTTCCATACTGGAATGGAGATCCTTCTATAGAGTTTTCTGGCAATTGATTTTCCATTTGACCAAGTCTGCAGAATCATTTTAGATCCGATTCAAGGGAGTTTTTTGAGGGGTGTTGTAGAGAATAAAAAGGAAGGAAAAAGGTCTCGCAGGAGAAAATTTTTCTGGTCAAAGTTTCTTTGTTACAAATCTGTGTTAAAGAGGGTATTATGAGGAGTTTTTGAAAATAAAAAGAGATAGGGACAGAGGAGATAAAAGAGTAATCGCCAGAAAACCTATTACAACTAAGCTTTGTTTCCTTTTCTCAAAAGTTTGTGCTGCCGACAATGGGAGAAATAACACTAATTTAAATGGAGAGAAATAAGTAAACAGTGGGAAAATATATTTGATGAAAGGAAATGTTGTAGATAATAAAATTTTAACCTGATTTTTCTCTTTACACGCCTAAATGGAGTGAATGGACTCTTTATGCCATTGCAGCAAAAGATGGTGTGATTATTCCACTTCAGAACAGTCTGGAGTCATAGGACTGCCACAAACTTTAGGTGTATATTTGAAATTTGGGACAAGTTGAGGGGGTGTTTATGTCTTATCCCTTTAAGTATATGACTTCCTTTGCTTCGTTCCCACTCTTTATGCTGGTTTGTGATATGTATTTGTGTTCGTTATTAAGTTGTAACCACAAAATATGATGGGTGTATGGAGTATGAGGAACAGCGCATCTAATTTTTGGTGTGGAATTGGATTGAATTCTTAGCTTTTTCAAAATTAGATTTACATTTACAAATGTGCAAAGAATACAATTATCACAATTTCTTATGGTTAAAACATCTAAAGTATATTTGACAATGACGGTCAAAGAAAAATTGTTGATTGCTCAAATAGTAATAATGATGTTCTTTTGGGGCAAAGGGGGTATTCTGTAGAACTTATTGTAGACATATTAACTCACTGAAAGGATCTATTATGTGCTTTCTGGGCATGGTTTAACAACTCTTCATTGTCCTCTTCATGCTATAATTTGAAGAGTAGCATGCTTAACCCAATATAATTCGCAGGAGAAGGGTGTTTCATGTTAAGTAATAGATGTTATCTTTGTGAAGAGAATCTGGAATCACTCGGTTTAACGACTCTTCTTTGTCCTCTTCATACTATAATTTGAAGAGGAGCATGCTTAACCTAATATGATTTGCAGAAGAAGGGTGTTTCATGCTAAGTAATAGATGTTATCTTTGTGAAGAAGATCTGGAATCACTCAATCACCTATTTATTCATTGCAAAGTGGCTAAGCAATGCTGGGAGCTCCTCCTAAATCTGTGCCGTGTAGTCTGGGTAATGCCTTCAGATGTTAGAAGTCTACTGGAAAGCTGGAATGGGCATAAGATTACAAGTATCCAGAAACAGTTATGGAAGACCTATCCCTGTGTATTTTCTGGACCATTTGGAATGAGAGAAGAACCATATTCTGGAGTCAAGAACTTGCATCTTCAAAAACTGTTACTTTTGGTGTGAGGGGAATCTACTAGATAATATGGATCAGAATATGGATTCCTTGGATTCTCTTGGGAATTATTTAACTTGAACTTATTGTATGATGTTTGTTTCTGTACTTTTCTGCACCTTCTTGGTACTTCTATTAATAAAACTTTTACCTTGTAAAGAATTGATTCTGCCTTTTTAAACTGCCTGTTCTATTGTGAACATACTGCCTTCTTCGTATTGACGTTATAGTGTGTTGATGCAACTATAATTCCATTTATGAATCACTTTTAACATTTTAAAAATTTTCAGCACAAACCAAATGCAAAGGATTGAGAAATTATTTCAGCTCAGTAGAGACGACATGGAGTTATTGGCGAAGCAGGAATACGATGTTCAGGTTGTTCGTTGAATATAATAACTTGCCCTTGAGTAGCTATTCTGTATTCATGGTGTTTGTTTTGTTAAATTTCAGGCTTGGTGCATGCTTCTCAATGACAAGGTAGAATTTAGGATGCAGTGGCCTCAGTATGCTGATTTGCAGGTCAATGGTATGCTCTATTCTGTCTTGCTTCAGTTATATAATCTTGACCCATGCAGAATTAAGTGCTGAAAATATATCCTTCTCCAGTAATTCATTCTGGGTCCGGCAACATATTCTGTATATTATGTGTTAAATATGTTTCATCTTTCCGATGCAAAGGCCTGGTCAGCCTTGTTATAGAATACGCAGTTGTAGAGCTCACAGGCGCAAGCAAACTTGAAACAGTGTTTTTGACTTTTATTTGTACCCTTCTCATGTTAAATATATTTTCTGTCTTTGTTCTTGTTTATTTTCTCCAAAAGCAATCTCCATAGACATGATAAAAACTGTTTCACTTCTAATTTTGTTAAGGAATTTTTTGCCAGTTCAGTAATTTTTATTATATTTGAACCAACAGGAGTTCCAGTACGTTGCATAAATAGACCTGGCTCACAATTATTAGGTGCAAATGGTCGAGATGATGGTGCAATAGTGAGTATTTTATTTATGCATACCTTTCTATCTTCCTAGTTTTTTGGGAGGAACAGATTAGTTGTACATTTATGTGCTGCTCGTGGTTGCCTAAGGCAAAACTATCTGTGACTATACTTTGTAGTTGTATTTCATGCTTGCTACTTTCTATTTTTTGGTTTTTGTATCGACATATATACAGGACAGCTTTTGTTTTCCTGAATGTTCCTCTCAAGTTAATGTCTTGCTGTTTTGACAGATCACACTATGCTCCAGAGGTGGAATGAACAAAATTTTGTTAACAGGATGTGATGCTCGTATCTTTTGCTTTGGAGTTAGACTTGTACGGCGTCGTACTCTCGTACAGGTAGGCAAATTTCTCCAGTTACACGTAACTTATTTGTTTCAAAAGCTGTTGCATTTTAAGTATTTCAGAGAAGCTTGTGATTATATTTTTGGGAACAATTTATTGTGTATGTTATCATTTCGTCTCATCATCTTCTCTCTTTTATAGTATTGCACCATAGCTGCTTTATGTGTTTCTAAGAATTGTGCGCTATATCTTCCCTAGTGAGCAGTAACTGCTTTTATTTCTGAGATTCTCAAAAACGAGTCAGAGAACTTCTGTTTCTCAGACATGTCTTGAAGTAGGCTCAGGCAACTGCTTGCTATTCATCTCTTGAGCAAAGTTCATCTGGGGGATGTGGAGTTTGGGCATATGTAGTTGTAATTGAGTTTTTTTTTCTAAAATTTTTTTAAAGCTATTTTCTATTATTACTTTTATTGCCCCTGCTTGTAGTATATTTCTGATCACTTTACATCTAGTTTGACTATTAATAGACATGTACATGCACCTGGTCCTGATGTATTAACCCTTTTATGGTGGTGTCTGAATAAAATTTTGTTTTCTTTATAGGTTCTCAATATTATCCCTAAAGAGCCAGATGGTGAGGCATTTGATGATGCTCTTGCTCGCATTCGTCGTTGCATTGGTGGGGGAACTGCCACTGAAAATGCTGACAGCGACAGTGACCTCGAAGTGGTTGCGGATTTTATTACAGTCAATCTTCGATGCCCTGTAAGCAAATTCCAACGTTGAAATCTTCTTTTTTCCACTGCCCTTTTCCAATGTTCTAATGTTTAATTATTGCATATCTCGCTCCACTTTCCCTGTGGTGTTGGTCTTCTCTTTCATGTATTCTCTCTCATTGCCAAAAGAAGAAAGTGATTGATATTTATTTAAAATTTGGCATTTTCCTGATGAGTATCACTATCTTCACCTTCGTAGCCTGCTTATATGCTATGGTTGCATCACACATAATTTTCTTTTTATGGGGTATATCCTTACACTCGCTCTCTCTCCCCCTCTTCCTATTTACCTTTGGTTTAAAGTAGACAGTCAAGCTGCAAAGTTGGCAATAGCTTACTCCTAGAAATCTTCCTCACATGCAATCAGAGCAATTGTAATGCACATTTTTTCAGCAGTATGCATGATTTAGGTTTTGATTTGATTGTTGAAACAAGAAACAATGGGGTCTATTTCTTCGATAAAGCATTGGCTTTTCTGTTTTTGAGGCATCACCTTATCAAGTCAGATGATGAGCCACAAATCAGCAGAGGGTTTAATAGATGCTGTTGTTTCTCCAGCAGCCAGAACTTTGGCTTAGTGAAAAGAACACAACATGCGATGTCTGGGGTAGGCACATAACTCACATCATGAGTTCAATCCTGCCATGGATAAAAGTTGGTACTTAAATGGAGGACAGTTTTGATCCCCCCCTCCCCCTCCCAAAAAAAAAAAAAAAAAAAAAAA
>NW_006238970.1:1284332-1309071 GCF_000226075.1 Solanum tuberosum | reverse complement strand
AAAAAAAAAAAAAAAAAAAAGAAAGGGAAAGAGATTTATTGTTGACTTGCCTCAAAATTCCAGCTCCTGTTATTATCTGGAAAAAAGAGAGATAATTGTTCCTATCTTAAATTTGTATAATTTGCTTCCATTGGATTTGGTTATTTTGTTTGATGGTTTCTTGCATGTTTACCACTTTGTGAGGCAGCATGAATCGCATTATGATTTTCTCATGTGCATCTATGTGCAGATGAGTGGTTCAAGAATGAAAGTTGCCGGAAGGTTCAAACCTTGTGTACATATGGGCTGCTTTGATCTTGACATTTTTGTTGAAATGAATCAAAGGTCGAGGAAGGCAAGTAACTATGCCCCAGGTTTATGTGTCTGTCAGGCTTAGATAAAAATCTCTGTTGTGTCTACTGTTATTTAGTAACAAATGTTATTGATATGATGTAGTGGCAATGCCCAATCTGTCTCAAGAATTACTCTCTGGAGCATATCATTATAGATCCGTATTTCAATCGGATCACTTCTCAGGTATGTGTAGTAATTATCTGTGATTTTACACTTTCTTAGTCTTGTTATTTATTATTCACTTCCCAGGTATGGCTAGTTTTGCTTGTCATCTAACTATGTTAACCTCATTATTCTTTTTTTTGTTTCTTTTTGGCTTTTCTGGTGCAGCTGCAAACTTGTGGAGAAGAAGTGTCAGAAATTGAAGTGAAACCTAATGGTTCTTGGCGTGCAAAGGCAGAAGGTGATCGAAGGAGTATTGGTGATCTCGGACGGTGGCATTTACCTGATGGTACTCTCATTGAATCTCAAGATATAGAGTCAAAACCCAAGCCTGGAATTCTTAAGCACGTTATACAGGAAGGAGGCTCTGAAAGCTGTGGACTTAAAGTTGGGTTGAAGAAGAACAGAAATGGTTTGTGGGAAATTAACAAACCTGAAGATATGCAGACATTTCCACAAGGAGATGGAGTAAGAGAGAACGTAGAAAATCATATTCAAAATATCATTCCCATGAGCAGCAGTGCCACTGTGAGTGGCAAGGAAGGTGAAGATCCCAGTGTTAATCAGGATGGTCTCGTTAACTTTGATTTCCCTACCAATGGGTTTGAACTTGAAACCATTTCTCCAAATTTTACCCCAGCATATGGTTGTAATGACCGGAACCCCCCAGCACCAGCTAGAGGTGCTGAAGTTATTGTCCTAAGTGATTCTGACGAAGAAAATGAGCCATTCATCTCTTCTGCATCCATTTACAATAACAACCATACCAATGCACCTGTAGTCTCTTTTGCGGGTAGGCCTAAAGAAATTTCAGCTTCTTGCCATGACAACCGAACACTTGTTAATGATGGGAATTCATGCCTGGGGCTGTTCAATGCAAACGATAATGAATTTGTGATGAATATGTGGCCTTTGCCTACTGTTAACCAGGGGGGCCCAAGCTTTCAGTTATTTGGTTCAGCTATGCACCAGGGTTCTATCAACCGTGCAAGCTCTACCAATGGCTACTCATTGGCTGCAGACACTGGCATTGGATCTTGTACTCTTCTTCCTGAATCTTCTGTTGATCATATGAATGGTTTAAATAACAATACCGTATTATGTGACGGTATTCAGGGATCACTTCATATATTTCTTCCTCTACCATTAAATGTATCAGTTGAGGCTGATGTGCGTCAGCCAGGTGTGTCAACTGGCGTTCACACTGAGGATTGGGTTTCACTTAGGCTTGGCGCAGGTGGGGGTTCTGCAGTTGCAAATGGGTTGAACTCAGGGAAGCCGCTGCAAACCAAAGACTCTTCCTTGAACGCATTGGCTGACACTGGTATGTCCCTATTTATAGATATTGTGTTGGAGATTAGAAAGAGAAAGCTGAGAAATGTCAACATTCACATTATATATGCATTTACACTGCATTAATACTTCTAATTGCAACAAATATTATTTAGGGTTAATAGACCACAATTATTTTTTCTGTGACTAGTCATGTTTGGATGCATAATATGATTAGTTGAAAACTCTAATATAAGGACATACATGCGCCTAGAGTAGCATTACGGAACTCCCATCCTATTATTACTTTTTTGAAGTAGTTCTCAATGTGATGAAAGATGTTATAAGTGAGATAAGATATGTTGTCACAAGTATTCTTCTCCTTTGTTCTTCTGTTGACGTTATCTGAACCTATTTTTAATGATGCTACTTTATGCACAGCTTCATTGGTTGTTGATGTGAATGACGAAGTATCAATGACGAGCAGTAGGAAAAGATCAGATGGTCCATTTAATTTTCCTCGCCAACGTCGTTCTGTTAGACGGAGATGTCTAAATAATGATTCAGACACTGAATAGGGAGCCAATTGCACATATGAGGAATAATGATACTTGCTGCAAAAATGAGGATCCAATCACATGATATCTTGTTTGTAAGATCGATCTTTTTTGTCTTGGAGATGAACATGCATCTACCAACAGAGAAACTACCTTCAACTCCTGTGCTGGAAGTTCTCCAGCTTTTGTATTCTATTGTCTGGACTCGGAATCCCCCGCTCCCATATCCTGCCTGGCCATATTCTTCTTTTCATTTTGTTGATGATGCAAGTGAATTGTACATTTGGATAGCTTGAATAGGGCAAGCTAATAGTACATTTTGATAGCTTAGCTAGGTTTAAAAAATACTAGCAACAGCAGTTGGTAATTACTGCTGGATGTAAAGTAGCAAAGGAATAGGGGCCTATAGCCTGTAAATCTTACTACATTGAGTAATTTATAGACTATAGCATTTTGGAATTTGTGTTTCTCCTGTTGAGTACTCTTACAGTTAATCATTGAGATGATGGTTAAATCTCAACCATAATAAAAGGCTAGCCCAACCAAATGTCAACTTCCTCAGATTAGGGAACCTTGGGAGAGCTGTAGACTCCAACTATCATTCCCTAGATCTGACAAACTCATTCTGTTTTTAACTTGAGATATTCAGATTATGAGTTTTAGCAAAGCTTCATCATGGTGGTAAACTCTTTTATCTCCAAAAATCACTAGTTTTCAACTAAGTATCCGTCCAAACTATTCAACTAAGTCCTGAATAACCCTAGAGACCTTAGAAATTTTCAAGCCTCGACTCCGACTATGTTAACCCAAAATATTGACATTCGCCAAATTCCAACTTTTAACTTTTTTGGTTTCGTCTACGAAACACATGGATCGACTAGTGTCACCCATCCCACAAGTCATAAAACATGTATTATGCCTATGGAAAGTGCCATTTTAAGGGGAAAAAAGTCCTAATACTTGAATCATTGCGCGGATCGTTAGACTTCTTCACGTTGTTCACCTTTAAATTTTAATTAGATCAAGCTTCAAATCCTTGCACCATATCTTTTTTAAAGAAAAATTTGCACAAAATTTGTTCATCATCCCCTTCAGTAGTTCCTGATTGAAACATCTAAGCATTGATGACCTAGGGTTTAAAATATTATGCATGTTCAAAGACTTAAATCATCTTTAATTTTAAAAAAGAAATATAAGACTTAAAAGTCTTATTCTTTGCACTGTGTATCGGTCGGTTCGGTTCGGTTTTAAACTGTATCGGTTTGACTTATTGGTTATCGATTTGTAGAGATGCTAAACCGCTATAGAACCATTAAGATATTGACATATCGGTTATTGATCGTTATCGATTTAATCGTTAAGATTTGACACAAAAATAAATTAATTAAAATCACTTAGAAACCAGGTGACAAATCGAATGCATCATGTACATGAGTACACAAGTTGCATCTTGCTCAAAAGCAAACACTTTTATATTGTAGAATAACCAAGATTTTGAGATAGCCAGAAATCGTTTTAAATATCGATACGATTTAAATTTTTTTTGCATACGCCACTGCCACTAGGAATGATGTTAAAATAAGTTAGCTAGCTACATCACAAGTGGTCATTGGTAGCTCTGTCTTAAATATTATATTATTGTCTGCTGCCATTTCTTACTCATCTAGATGATTTTGATCTGTAAACCTATTTGTAAATTAATTAATGATCCACTTTTTCAACCCTTCTCTTTATTATGATCATTAATTTTAGTCGAGAAGAGAAATTATGTTTGCATGTGTAAGCAAGATTGGATGAATTTTACACTATAATCCTTGCATACAAAATCAAACAACCAAAAACAAAAAATAATGGCTTTCTAGAAATTTTGACCCTAGTTCAATAATTTTTGAGCGACGGTTAGAAGTTCAAAATCACACGTAGAATTTACTAAACAAATAGAATAGGAGTAGAATATACATGGTATACTTGGCAAGTCAGCCATTTATATAAAGTGTTATATTATACTATTTTTAGTCAATCAACTCCCTCCAAATTGTGGAATTCAAGTTAAAGTCAGCAAAACAACTACTTCAAATGCCTTTATCTGGGACAGTCATATCTTATCTCATAACCCAGTCAAAAATCCTCAATAAGACCTCCACTAGTATTATTTTTTCTACAAGAATAAATAAAAATTTTCCAACGTATCGTATGATTCTCATTCTAGAATTCTTCCTGGAAGCGAACAATACTTGTGCTAGCAATTGGTTAGCTAGGGCAGGACCATTAATAAAAACTTAGTTAGAAGCCTAAGTCAAGAAACTACGAACCCTCTACAAGATTGTGGGGAAAATCTTTGTGATAATAATTGCAACATCTCAATATCATTTTTTCTATGTCCAATTAGACTTTGTCGTCGTTTCTCTTCTACTCAACCCCGTCTGTGATTCATTCAACCTCTTTAACCTATAATAAACCGAAGATAAGATTTGCTTCGTCAAAAAACTATATGGCTGGAGGAGGATCCGGTTCGAGTCCTTCTCGCACTCTTTTAAACACTCCAACTTGGGCTCTGGCTACTGTATGCTTCATCTTTATTTTCCTTGGAATTTTCATTGAACACTTGATCCATCTTCTTTGTCATGTAAGCAACTAGATTTTAGTTTAGTTTATATTGCTCGTATCCTTTTAAAAATATTGTTGAATTCTCTAAATATACATAACTTTTGGATGATATCTGACAGACATTTAACAATATTTTTTAAAAGAAAATAATATAGAGTATATGAGATTTAATTATGAGTTCCTTTGCATTTGCAACGTTGGTGAAGTGGCTCAAAAAGCATAGGAAGACCGCTTTGTTCGAAGCTGTGGAGAAACTCAAATCAGGTCATATATCTAATTTTACATTTCTTTAATTTGCTTACCCCAAAAAGTGAATAAATTGACTATTTATGTGAGAGAATTTTTTACATCTTTTTTTTTTTTTTTGAATGTGGACAAGATAAAGAAAATTTTTCTTAGTCTATCACTTTTTTGATGATATCTATATATAAAAATATATATATATTCGTCAAATATTTTAATCGGTTGAAATAGATCATCTATCTTATTTTTCAGGTTACTTATTCCACTTCTTAAATGTAGAGATTATTACCCTATTTGGCCATACTTTTGAAAAGACAAAAGTGTATATTTTCTTTACAAAATCTTTATTTTATATTTGGAGTATCAACTATCAAGGTGTTTGACTAAAGCATTTAAGTTGGAAAATGAGTAGTAATTTTTTAAATAGTAACCTCAGTTGTTTTTTCAAAAAGCTTTAAAAGAGGTAATGGTAATTGCTTTCAATTTTTTTTTTTTTAAAAAAAATCTTGATCAAACACAAAATTTATGTATTATGGAAATTGATAAAACTCTTTGACCATTTAATTTGTTTTTTATGTGCAGTGTTGATGCAACTAGGATTTTTATCTCTATTATTAGCAGTAATACAAAGGCCAATATCCAAAATATGCATACCAAATAGAATAACAAACTCCATGCTGCCTTGTAATCGTGATGTTCTACTCGATTCTACAAAAACCATCAATTCAGAAGATCATTGTGGCTCCAGAGTATGTGACACTTTCCAAATTTCGAGAGTCAAAGAAAAAAAATCATGATTTTTCATATACTCTTATGTGTTTTTGATTATCAATTCTTATGAGTTTACATGGTACATTTTACGTAGTATAATAAAATTTAGTATTTTCATGTCTGTATTCACAATCGACACATTAAAGAATTTGACTATTGACTTAATACCAACGATGACATATAAATTATAACAAAGATGGTATATGTTTTAGTTGTTTTAATTTTTTAATAAAAATGTTCTCTTTCTTATTTTAATATTTTTTTAAAAAAATTATTTGATAATTATTTTCCAGGGGATGACTTCTTTCATGTCACAAAGTGGAATTAATCAGTTAAACAACTTCATATTTGTGCTAGCAGTCATGCAGATTGTGTACAGTGTTGTCACAATGGCTTTAGGAAGAGCCAAGGTACACTATTTCTAAATAATACTCCTTCATCTCATGAAAATATTATTATTTAGAGAATCTAATATATAGTTTTTTTTTTTATTATTATAATTATAATTATAATTTTTTCAAACTTAAAAAAAAATAATCATTGGCTATGTCTAGTTATACAATATTTTGTGTAATGTTTAAATATATAATTTTTATATTTTTAAAAATTCAAAGGATATATGCTCATTATACATATTAAAATTAAGTATTTTAACTCTTATACTTTGAATTTTTTCGCATATATTAATTTAGAATATTTGTTCTTCTTAGTTATTGCACTTTGCAATTAATTGGAAAAATCAATATCTAAGAATTAAATGTTTTAGTTATTGCGCTTTGCAATTTTCAATTTTTATTTTGGAACTCATACTTTCCTTTGTAATCATAGGGGAGACAAGAAAAAAAAAAGATTAGATAGTTATAGAGTAGATTTAGATTTTACCAACACGGTATACATTCTTGAACACTTGATCAAATTCTTAATAAGTTGATATTTGCATTGATCTTATATATTTTGTTTTTCTTAACTTTTGATTGATCATGCAAAAATATAGAGATAGCGAAATCGATCTCAATCAATCAATTTAGACAATTAGAGTTAGTAATATTTTGAACAATTCTAAAAAGAAAATTTTGTGAATCAAGTATATCAATTAAAAAAAACTCAAAATAAGGGATATGAAAACCAAAAATAAAAATAATAAGAGCTAGGAATTGGGACTATAGTTAATGGGTCGATACATTAAATTGTCTGGACCAGTTGATTAATTCAGCTGTCAAATTAATTTTTAATATTGATTGATACTAAATCTGTCTGTATCAATTTATTTATGTTACTTTACTTTTAAATCTGTTTCAAACAATTTTTTTTTGATAATTCAATTCTAATTTTACATATGATATATTTAAGATCACAAATTTAAAGAATATTTTGATATATTCTAATATCTTTATCTAATTTAGAGTCTGTTTGACATTACTGTTAGGAGACTAAAAGTATTTTTTTGAAAAATAAAATATTTTTTTCGAAAAATTGAATGTTTGACGAATCCTTAAAACTTCTTTTAAATTGAAGTTGAAACAGTTTTTCTGTTGTGGGGAAGAAGCTTAAAAATTCTGCTTCTTAAAAAAAACAGAAACAGAAGCAGAAAATTATTTTTTTGAAGACTAAAATACCCCTTCATATATACATATTTACCAATATATCCTTCATTAATTTATTAGCATATCTCATAAGTTTGGTAAAATTTCATTCAAAAAAAATATTTTATATTTTCTATTTTTATATAATAATTTTTTATTTATTTTATGTTTATATATTATTATTTTATATTTTATGTTTTATATATTATTTTAGTTTTATTTTATAGAATTAGAAATAAAGGTAACAATAATATTTTGTAGGATTAAAAATATGAAGAACTTTATTTATGTTTGTGGTAAATATTCGTATATAGTGTTTTAATTTGTGGAATGATTTTTAAATTTATTTTGCTGGATATTTTTAATTATATTTAAATCATCATCTTAATATTTAATTAATTAATTTATGTATGTATAATATTGATCAGAAATTTGAATATGTACATTTTAATTAAAATTTATGTAATAGATATTTAAAATAGAGTTACCCTTCTTCGTAATTTGACTCTCAAAAACACTTTTTCAAAAAGATTAGCTAAACACAGTTTGTTTATCAAAAGCACTTTTCAAATGAATTAGCCAAACACAAATTGTTTTTTTCAAAGTCATTTAAAAAAAAAATCATTTTAAAACTTCTAGAAATAAACAGTTTTTATCAGCAATGTCAAACATGCTCTTAAAATCATAAGATTTAAAATATTATTTATTTTATCAAACTTCGTGTCAAATTAAAATTAGACAAATAAATTAAAACATACAAAGTAATTACTACTAACAAGTATTAATATTTACTTAAACTTCTATCTATTTATCATATATATTCTTTTGATTAATTAATAGATGAAACGATGGAAAAGGTGGGAGGACGAGACGAAGACCATAGAATATATGGCAGCCAATGGTATGAATCTTCTACTTGCTTATAATAAGACAGATCGAAAATTTTAAAAAAACTTTAAATTTTTGAATAAGTTATATATTTGGTTGGTTAGTCAAAATATTTATAAATTAAAAAACTTGCTAAATATAGAAAAATACAATTTTTTAAACCAATCAAGTAGAAAAGTAAAAGATTTTAATTGAGATAGAGAGAGTATAACTTTTGATATATATATATAGAGAGAGAGAGATAGAGAGTATAATTTTTGATATATATATATATATATATATATTTATTGTGTTCTATTTTATATCCATTCTTTATCCCATTTCATTGTTCTTAATGTCTTGTTGATGTTTTTTCCCCCACGTGTTTAGATTGAACGAAGTCATTGAGTCGAAATTCATTTATGAATCATCGTAGTTGAACCATCTTAGTAGTTGAATGTTACAACAAATTAAAGTTCCTAAGTTAAAATATAGTTAATATCTCAAAAGGTTACTGAACATCAATAATTTATCTATGAAAGTCAATAAATTTTATTTTATATTATTAAAATCACTCAACTTAAATATTTATATCAACAAAATCATCCGACTAAATTTATTAATAAAAAAATGTCATGACCAAAAATATATATTTTTTTATGCCATGTAATATGAAGCCCAAAAATAAATAAAATTAAAGAAAACTCACTAAGAAACCAATGAAAATGCTATATGACGATGGATCAATAAGAACTAGAACAACATGGAGAAGGCAGTAGTAGAAGCAATTCTCATTTTGCTATGCCAGATTTGTTTTAATGAAAAATCTAGTTAAGTGATTTTATTGATATATATGTTTAAGCTGAGTGATTTTATTGGAGTTTTTGGCTAAAATCATCCCTCAAATCTAATGTACACCCTTATATTATCTAAGTGAGCAAAAAACATCCTTATACTATCCAAAAAATAACAAGAATCATCCTTCAGTCTATTTTTGTTAAGAAACTGATTGAACCAATAACATTTTTTTTTAATTTGGTCATGTCTTAGCCACGACGAGAAGATCAAAGTTACCTAAAAAGAATAAGGATATGGATAGAAAATGAATATTTTATTCTCATAATTTAAATTTTGTGTGTTGTTAGTTTATATGTTTTTGCATCTTCAAGTAAATTGACTTGCAACAGTACATAAGTTTTGAAATATTTATACAGTAGGTTCCGATGGTTAGAAAGACTATGTAAAAAAATTAATTTTAAAAATATTACGTGCAACTATTTAGAGATTTTCTTTAATAAAAAAAAATATATAGTACGTATATACTATATATACAATGCAATTCACATTTTATACAATATACAGAAATACTAGAAATTTAGTGAAATTATGTAGGTGTTTTGTTGTTAAAATTAAATAATACTAATTACTTTATTTGAAATTTTTGAAATTGGAGTTGTATTTGGCCATAATTTTTACAAAGAATATTTAGAATTTGAATATATTTTGTTTGAGTATGATTTAAACTCTCTCAATATCTAAAAATTGAAAAAATCACCCAACTTGACTAGCTTAACCATGTGTACGTATATTCATTCGACTTGACACTTTTTTTTTGGTGGTGTGAGTTTTTTCTAAAAATAGACAGAAGGATGAATCTTGCAACTTTTTGGATAGTGCAAGGATGTTTTTTGTTCACTTATATAACACAATGATGTACTTTAGGTTTAGGTCATACTTCAAGGATGATTTTAGCCAAAAACTCTATTTTATTGATACAAGACAAAGTTTAATGAGTTTGCTAGATAAACTGTAAAAGTTGAATGGACTTTTAAGATATTAACTCGTTAAGATATTAGTATTTCAAAGTTTGAAAATAGAAAATGACTTCTTGATTTGATTAAATATAATTCATATCTGATTTATATTGTTGAATTCTAATTTTGATACATTTATGATCAAATGTAACCATACATTAGATCCTAATCGATTCAGATTTACAAGAGAAACCACATTTGGTCGACGCCACATGAACAAATTTACAAACACTTCTTCTCAGCTTTGGATTGTAAGTATAATTTATTTATTTATTTGACATTTTATTAGGCAAAAAGAGAAGAATTTTGGGTATTAATATTTCTGATTTGGACAATAAAATGACAAAAATGATCCCTTAGGTTTGAGTATTAATTTTGAGTGTTTTTAGTGTTTTTTTTATGTCTTTTTTGCTATTTTACCATTAATACCATTATTTTTACCAATGGGACAGAAATGTTTCCTGCGGCAATTCTTTCATTCAGTAGCCAAAACTGACTATCTTACATTACGCCATGGCTTCATTACGGTCAGTATTCCCTTCTTCTTCTTCGATTTTAAATATTAATCGTTTTGATAAATTGAAATTGTTTAAAATATTTAACCAAGTGAGATGTTTAAGATGATTAAAGATTATGTTAAAAACATCGTTCTCTTAACATTTTATCAAATCACAATGATTGTTATATGGTATATAAGACTCTTGATTCATTCAATTCAGTCGTCCATATGTAACGGAAAGTCCTCATAAAGGATTTGATTGTGATCAATTATTATCAAATCATTAACCATATTGTCTCACTAAGTATGTAATTTCTTTTTATTTACTCAATCAATCAAAATGTGTAGGCACATTTACCTTCCACCAACGCCTTGAATTTTCAAAAGTACATTGAACGATCTTTAGAGGATGATTTCAAAGTCGTCGTTGGCATAAGGTAATAAATTAATAACAAGCTTCGACTCCAGCTTTTAAAGTTGTGAATTAATTTCTTCCTTTTATATCTAGATAACTGATGAATAATCAATTATTGTGACCTAAAGTAAAATTTTAACCAATAAAAATCAATTGCTAGAAAAATTATGACAATCAGTCAAACTAATATATGCAAAATCTTATATAGACCTCTTGCATAATAATAATTAGTTACCTCTACACTGAGATCTCCTCTTATTTATTTATTTTTACTTGAACAGTCCTTTCATGTGGTTAATAGTGGTCATCTTCTTGTTAGTTGACGTCCATGGTATGTAACTAATAATTATTATTTAGCCCATCAATAATTAATACTTGGACAAATTTTCCGGCTTATATATAATTAATTCATACAGGTTGGAACATCTATCTTTGGGTATCATTTCTCCCACTCATAGTAAGGAAATACAAAATTCTACTCTTAATTTCACTAAAAATAAATAATAAATATTGGTGATATATTTTATTCATTGCTAATTCTATTTAGTGAAAAATTATTAAATTTACTAATGGTTGATTTTATAGACAGTGTTGGTGATTGGGACTAAGCTGGAGACAATTGTGGCCCAAATGGCTCTTCAATTGGAAAATCAAAAAAGTGTCATCATAGGATCCCCATTGGTGCAACCTAATGATAGTCTATTTTGGTTTAATCAACCTCAATTTGTTTTGACCCTTCTCCACTATACCCTTTTCATAGTAAGCAATTTCTCCCTTCAACTCTTCTTCGTAATTAGAGATAGATGGATTGAGTTAAATTTAGACTAATTAAAATGAATTGAGTTAATAAATAAACAGGTTAAAAATTATTTGAGTGAAATGCGCTAAAAGTGGATCATAGCTCAACCCGCCTAATCTTTACCAATTTAAGTACTATCTTAGTTTTATTAGGTACAAGTTTAAAAAATAAAAAAAGACTATGAATTTTGTGA
The DNA here is from genome assembly GCF_000226075.1 of Solanum tuberosum. NCBI lineage: Eukaryota > Viridiplantae > Streptophyta > Magnoliopsida > Solanales > Solanaceae > Solanum > Solanum tuberosum. The sequence goes on along the minus strand of NW_006238970.1, from coordinate 1,296,956 downwards.
TTTTTAATCAAAGATGTGAGGTCTTTTAAATTTTGTCCTGTTAGACTTGTTATGTACAATTTTATAATTGAAAAACTTATTAAATATAGAAAGAGGCATTTTTTGAAACAAATTTTAAAAAATGCTTAAATTGGAATGACTTTTTTGTTCGTTATTTATAATTTTTTAATATCTAATATTATATGACTATATATCAGTCCAAATTTAGATGGACTGAAATAGATTAGGCTAATTAGATGAGTTGACTAATAAATAAATTTTCCCAATTTTCAATAGATTGCATAAATTATATTTTTTGACCTATTTTCCACCTTTACTGATAACTTCTCGTACTTTCTAATTTATTGATCTCACCACTAATGTTAGAACAAGTATTAGTTATCTTTTAAATTATTTGATCGTTCAGATATTTTTTATATTATCAATATATAAAAATTAAATTTTTCATTTTATTTTTACAATATGCTTATAAAAAAAATAAAGTATCATTTTTTTCTCCCTAACAATTAACTCACCTATCTATTTACTTTGTGTTCCATGACTTGATTGTAGAATGCATTTGAACTGGCCTTCTTTATTTGGGTGACGGTAAATCTCTACCCTAATTGAACAAGAAGTAGAATAACTTGTTCTTATAATTAATTATTAAACTAACAACTCATTTTCTAATTTTTTTTTTTGTGAAAAAAATAAATATTTCAGTGGCAATTTGGAATAAGCTCTTGTTATCATGAGCATGTGGAGATCATTGTTGTCAGGGTAGTTTTGGCGTAAGTCATAATTCCATCCTCCTTCATTTCTTTATCAGAATTATTTTCTCTTAATATTTTTAGTATCTAAAGTAGACATTTTGTCAAAATAGAATTATAATTTATTTGAGACAATATAGTTATAGTCTTTAAGTGATCTAGTAAGCGTTTGATCATGAAAATTGAATATTATGTATTTTATTTAGAATGTTTAAAGTTGAAGTTGTGTTTGAGCCTTCTTTTGCAAAGAATATTTAGAATTTGAATGTACTTTTTCTAAATATAGTTTATACCTCTAATTTGAATAAACTAGCATAATAAATCTACTTGATTAATTTATCTTAAACATATAATTAAATCTGCACTAAAAGAGTAATATCTCATAATAGATAATCACATAATATAATGTTATAGATTAAATATTAGATACAACTATTACAAATATTTTTTAACATATCATATATATTCTTATATATTGGAGCGTCCACAATTATATTTGATCGATTGATCAAAAATAAAAGAATCCTAATTCTTTGCACATATGTGGGACATGCAGGCTGATGGTTCAAGTACTTTGTAGTTACATTACTTTGCCTCTCTATGCCCTTGTTACTCAGGTTTGTACTCCATAAATCATACTTCCATAATGAATTGATTCACTTTACAAACCTATTTTAGTTAATTAAGATTTTTCTTCTAGAAAATTTAGGAATTAATTTAATTGATTGATAGGTTTATCGATGGAACAAGAGATAAGACATAAGTACCTCCCTAAATTATGACCGAAATATCAGAGACACACCTTAACTAAACTAAGGTCCTATTACCTCCTGAACTCATTTGTTTTGTAATTTTGTACGCCTTTTGACTTACGTGGCACACTCCGTGACTCTATGTAGTTGAGGCGCGTGGGAGATGTTTGGATGTCACGTAGACCAAAAAGATGTACAAATTACAAAAAAATGGGTTCAAGGGTAATAGGACCTTAGTTTAGTTAAAGTGTGAAACTGGGATTTCGGTCATAGTTTAGAGGGGTACTTGTGCCTTATCCCATGGAACAATAATGAAACTTTATGATGACTTTTATTTGTGCACCACTGATTAAGTTGCATCACAAACGATTTCTTTTATTCCAACGTTGAAACAAAATTTTTAAGAGCTTGAAGCATGTATATATAATAATACTATCCTTGAGGATATTTCATCGATTACGTGACCTGATAATAATATAAAAGTTCTATTTCATGATTTATTTAACTTTTGTCCAGATGGGTTCACATTTCAAAAGTGCATTGTTGGAAGAACACATAACACAAGCCATAAAGCATTGGCACACAGAAGTGAAGAGGAAGAAAAAGAACAAGCTGCAGGAATTAGAGTCATCACATTATTCTGTTGCTACGACACAAATTACTTCTCCAGAAATAAAATTAAGTGCTAGTGCTCATGAAATTCAAGAGATCTCTGAAGAATCACCAAAAGTAAATATAGTCCATCAAAATGAATCACAAATAGGTGTTGATTGAAAGAGCAAAATTAAAAGAAAAAAATATAAGTTTTTTCACAATCTAGGAATTAAATACTTGGGGTTGTTTGGTAAGGTGTATACGAAAAATGCTAAATAGTGTGTATTAGAAATGCTTACATTATTTCTTATGTATTATTTGGTTTGGTGTATTAAAAATAACACACAGTGCATAACTTTTTTTTGAAAATAGTATTTACAAAGATACCCTCCACATATATGGTAAAAAAGATGTAAAAAAGGTTTTGAGGGGCAATTGGGTCTTTAATCATGTACACTCCTCAACACACAATCGAGTGTATACCTAATGCTTGCATTAGTTATACATATGTTGAAATAATGTACCAAAAAGGTACTACTAATATACAACGTTAATGCATGCATTATTTCTTCTAATACACTCTACCAAACGACCCCTTAATCCCTTCCATTTGTAATACCTCTATTATCAACTAAACAATATCCCAACTGTCCACAATACAAATTAACCCTAGATGACAGGCTTCAACGACTACCTCTAGTCACGACACACCATGGCTACAACTAGTCACAACACACTATGGCTACTTCTATCCACAACTCGAATCTAGAAGATACGTGTAATGACACATTTTGTCATTTTTAAAATTTTTCATAAAATTACCATTGAGCCCCTCCTGATATCGACCCCTGAGTCATTTTTGATTGAATTTTGAAAGTTGGTTTCAAACTTTGAGGGTAGGTTGAGAAATTTGCAAGTTTTTTAATTTAAAAGGCTAAATTTCTTAAAAAGTGATTTCGGTGTCTTTTGGAGTTCAAGTGTTGGAATGAAATTCCGTCGATTCCATCCGTTCTGAAATGTGGAAATTAGACTAATAGAGTTGTGATTATTAAATTCAGAATCCTTTTGAGAATTTGAGGTCCTAAGTTGGAAATTTGTGAAATTTTTAGCCTTTGGGTTGACTTTGGTCAACATTGGGAGTTTTGGATGCTTTGATCGGAATTCTGAGAGTTCCATGGGATTTGGGGGATGATTTTTGTTCTAAGTGAGGTCTTGGTTGAATTTTCAGAGGTCCCGACCTTGATTTAGCCTTTCTAAATATTGTTTTCATTTCGTGTGACTTTCACGAGTTTCGGGTCAAGAAGACCTCAGATTCGTATTTCGATGGTAGTTCCACTGTGTCCGGAACATCGAGTATAGTCTGGTTGTGTATATGGTTTATGAGTATGGTGTTCCAAACGAATCCTGAGAGTCCATTCGATGATTTTTGAGTTGGATGTTTTTTTCTGTTTTGTGTTGTTGAGGCCAACCCCTCTGCGATCGCAGAGAGGTGACCGCGTTAATGGTGCATTTGTGGAGCTCTTTTATGAGCTATCCATCCGCATTCATGGAAAGGGGGTCTGCGTTCGCGGAGGACCCCTAGACATAATATTTCTAAAAACCAGGGTTTCAACCACCATTTTTGAGTTTTGAGAGCTTTGGTGTGACTATTTGAACAAGAATTTTGAAATAAATATTTGGATAATGATTCCTAATCTTAAATCTTCATTTAATCATTATTATTTATGATTATAAGTGTTCATCAAGGTTTTGAAATGATAAATTGAGGTTTTTCTTCAAGAACCCAAGAACTTAGTAAAATGGTGATTATGAACTGATTTTAAATCCTTTTTCGAAATGATTTTCACCAATGAGTTCAAAATGCCTTGGGTAATGTTTTCAAGTAAAGATTTTTGGATTCAAACCCCATTTTCAAAATTGGGGTTTTGGGTTGATTTGACCCATTTTGCAAAATGTATGAATTGGGTGTTGTTACTTTCAAAATCTTATTATGATTACATGATTGAAATAGATTATGTGGCTTTGGACGTTGTTCGTAAAGGAAAGACTCAATTCTTGAATTGACATTCTAATTGAACCGAGGCAAGTGATCTTCTAAAACTTGTAAAATTAGTAGAATCATGTATTTTCCTTCATTGTATGTGTTGGGGAGTAATGAGAATGAGGTGATGGGTTCAATTATTCCACTTGATTGATATTAATGAACAATAAAAGGGACTAATGAAAAAGGCAACCTGTCGATTATAATGCTTTGTGTATTGCCTTCTTGTGGACCCTATTTTGTTGATTGATGAAATGCTTTGATGGCATTATTTAGGACTTGAATTGCTTGAGTTGTTGTCTCTTTCTTATGGTGTGAAATTACTTATTTGCATTGATTGTTGTGCATCACGATTAGACATGTGATGAATATGTCGAAAGGAAATGTTTCAGGCAAGTGATATGATATAAAGCCGAAGGAAAATAGTTTCGGTTAGTGATATAATATCAAGCCGAAGGGAAATGGTTTTGGCTAGTGATATGATATAAAGTCGAAGAGAAATGGTTCTGGCTAGTGATATGATGTAAAGCCAAACAGAAATGGTTTCAGTAAGTGATATTGTATAAAGCCGAATGGAAATGATTTCGGCTAGTGATATGATATAAAATAGCAGGGAAGTGGTTCCAGTTAGTCATATTGTGTCGAAGGGAAATGGTTCAAGTAAGAGTTTGACTATTGTGATTTGATGCATTTCGTATACTTGTTACTTATGGTTGATGCACCTGATATTTGTGATTAATCCGTGTGACACTTGTGATTGACATACTTGATACATGTTGCTTGTTGAAAGATGACTATTGAACTGTCGTTGTTAAGCCTTGTGAGTTGTATATAGTAAAATTATTAGGTTGAAGTTTTTCATGCATGTTGTAGTTTGAGGAGGTTTGGTCAGGATGAAAGGAGTACTCGTTTTCTAGCTAGTTTTTCCTTGTTTATTTGATTACTTGCTGAGTACCGTGTTGGTTGGTACTCACTCCTTGGTTCTATACTTGCGTAGGTTCCGAGCCCAGTAATGTGTCATTGCTCTTCTTTTTCTCCTATTTTCGAGGCTTGTCAAAGGACTTTTGAGAGGTAGCTGCTTGTCATCTCGGTGGGACCTCTGATTTCTTATTTTATGCTTTGTTCTATATGAGAAACAAGGACATTGAGACTTGTAATTATATTTTAATTCCACACTTTTATATTAGTGGCTTGTACACGTGACAACCATATTTTAGGGTTATATTTTTGTCATTCCCCAAGCCTACACCATGGACTTGGCCGACACTTGATAATCATTGCTGGTCCCCAAGCAAACCCTTGGACTGGCTGACTACATAGCAGAAGACTTACTCAAGCAATGATAGACTTAAAACAAAATTAAATCAGTTAAACTCAAATACTTATCTCATAAAATATGGAAAATACTCAATAGAAATACTTATAGTTTGTAAAACAACTCAAAAAGAGTAAATACTGAGAGACACCTTGACTTTATCTATCTATGAAACCTCTATTATTAAAGAAGGATATCGAGACAAGACCCACGACACCTCAAAACTACTAACTAGAAAGTAATTATGAAGTCCTCTAGAATGCAAGTAGGCTCACCAAAAGCTAGCTGGAGTATAGAGTGATCTCAACAAAGCGCCTATTGATGATCCTGAACACTTGTATCTGCATCATCAAATAATGCATGTCGAATGACATCAATACTTTGGATGTACGAGTATGTAATATAGCCGAATGAAATAACTAGATGAAAGGACTATAATAGATAAAATATACTCAAGCTGGATGTAAAGAAATAAAGGATTTAAATCATTTAAAGCTTTACAGAATACTTATTCATGTCTGAACTCACTATAATTGGTGATATATTAAAATACACTTTAAATCTATTTGGAGATTCTCTAACTGACAACCATCACTATGAGTTATGCGATGATATAGTTTCTCGCCGATGCTGCTAGAACTGTCCTATACCGTTCCGGGGTATAGAACCTCTCAACTAAGTGGATTCAATAAGCAATAAGAATTCATCTAACAAGTATGATCCTTTACCCATGTTGGCAGACATGGTTTATGAAAATTTTGAGTTGTCTGAACTCATCCCTATATCGGTGCTCAATACTACATCCAATAATATACTCATGCTCAAATGTATATAACATACTCTTTCTCTGTTTTGAGGTAATTGCTCAAAATACCCTCTTAAAAGAGGTAATGCTCTAAAGTATCTTTGAACTCATAAACTCATTTAAAAATCAAAGTTTCTCTTTCTCAATGTAACAAAATGATACACTTGGGACTACTTAGTTCCCTTATACTCTTTCTCAAATCGTTTCTCAGATTCTTTTTCAAGAATCCTCTTTCCTTTCTCAGAAATCAGTTTAAAACATTTACGTTTGTTTAATATTCTCAATAAGAAATCAATGAACACTCAGAGATAGGGTTCATGCTGAAGAAAAGACATAAGCGATCAACTAAAAAAATCTCAATGCATAATATACAATAATTCAATAAGTAGGAATAGAAATTCAATAATCAAGAACTCAAGAACTGAGAACTCACATCAACTCATCTCAAGAATACTCAAATCTAAAGATAGAACCCTAGATTACTCTTTTACTAATTTGAAAGTAGATATAGGACATGGGGAAGAGCTAGTCCAACACTATTATACCCTTAAATACCTAGGAAGAACAAAATTCTTGGTGAAATTGTTGGAAACTTGAAGAACGCTCAAAACCCTAACTTTTGTTTCTCCTCTTGGAATCCTACTCTAATGATTTGATGTAATGATCTGGTTGGTCAGTTTTTGCAATCCTTGTAAAATTGCCGTTTGATCTCGAGTCTTCTATGATTGAGTTTTGAAAGTTGGTTTTGAAATTTGAGTTACAAGTTGAGAATTTGGTAAAATTATGTTGTTGAAAGGCTAAGTTGCTTAAAAGTGGTTTTTGGAGTCTTTTGGAGTTGCGAGTGTCAAAATGGAATTTCGTTAATTCTATTAGTCATAGAATGTGAAATTTGATATGTGAGAGTTGTTGGTTTTTGATTCAGAATCCTTTTGAAGATTTGAAGTCCTAAGTTGTGAATTTGTGGAATTTTAGCCTTTGGAATCGACTTTGATCAACATTTGGGGTTCAGATGTTGGGATAGGAATTCTGAGAAATCTGCTGGATTCGGCGAATGATTTTACACCTAAGTGAGGTCTTGGTTGATATTTTGAGGTCTCAAGCTTATTTAAGACTTTCAGGCGTTGAGTTAGTTTCTTGAGGGTTTTCGCTGATGTCAGGTCAAGGCGACCTCATATTTGTGTTTTGACTGTTCCATTAAGTCTGAAATATCGAGTATAATCGATTTGCATATGTGGTTTGTGTGTATGGGGGTTAGAACAAATCCTGACGGTCCTTTTGATGTTTTGAGAGTTGGTTGTGTTTTTTGGTGCTGCAGGTCTCACTTTTGCAAAGTCATGTCGCTTAAGCAAGCTCCGCTTAAGCGAAGGGCCTATCGCTTAAGAGACCTTCACTTTTGTGATGCCCGAGATTTTGCAGGGTTCACTTAAGCGAACCCTTGGTCTCTTCCGCGACATCTGAAAAGGGTTTTGACCTGCCATATTACGGGTTTAAGCTCTATTTCACTATTTTTGAGGTTTTGGAGCTTTGGGGGTGGCGATTTGAACCAGTTTTTTGAGGATAAACTTTTGTGTAACAATTCTTAACTCTAAATCTTCAATTACCCATCATTATTTATGGATTTAACCATTCAAATCAAGCTTTTAAAATGAGAAATTTGGAGTTATCTTCAAGAACCCAAGAACTTAGTAAAATGGTGATTGTGAACTGATTTTGAGTCCCATTTCAAATTGATTTTCTCCATATGAGTTCCTAAAGCCTTGACTAATATTTTCAAGTATTAAATTTTAGATTCAAACCTTCTTTTCAGATTTGGGTTTTGTGTTGATTGACCCACTCTTCAAGAGAATTTATGTGAGTATTGTTGTTTAGGGAAAGTGATTGTGAATACTTGTTTGTGTATAGATTGTGTGGCTTTGGAAGTGGTTCAAAAGGGGAAGACTCAACTCTTGAAGTGATTATTGGTTGATTTAAGACAAATGACCTCCTAAACCTTGTTTCTAGTAAAATTCGTGTACTTCCTTCATTTCCTGTGTGCTGGGAGTAATAGGGATGATGTAAAGGGTTTAAATGTCCACTTTATACATCTAAATGAATAAAAAAGGGTTGAAATGGTTCCGGCTAGTGATATTGTGCCGATGGGAAATGGTTCCGGCAAACGATTGATTATTGTGACTTGATGCATTGCTTATGCATGACTTGCTTGATACTTGAGATTGATGCACTTGTTGCGTGTGACTGAACTACTTGATTTGATTTGTTGTTGATCGTGATTGTTGAACAGTGGATATTGGGCCTTGTGAGCTGTGTATTATAGATCTGTTAGGTTGGGATGCTTTTTTGTGTAGGTTGTAGTTTGAGGAGGTTCGGTTGGAGTGTAAGTGGTATTCAATTTCTAGCTATATTCCTTGTTTATTAGGTTTCTTGTTGGGTATCGTGTTGTTGGTACTCACCTGTTACTTCTATACTTGTGTAGGTTTCGAGCCCGGACCAGCGTGATCACTTTCTCCCTCTTTAATTTCGAGGCTTATCGAGGAATTATAAAGGTAGGTGCTTGTCACTTTGGCGGGCCCTCTTTTGCCTTTTCTATATATTCGTTGTTCTATTTGAGAAACAAAGACTTAGACTTGTACTTGTTTCTAAATTCTGCACTTCATGTATTTTGTAGCTTTTACACGTGACAACCAGATTTTGGGGTATTATTTAGAATGAATAAGTTTTCCGCGTTTGTCTTGTTCTAGTTTTATATTTTCTGCATTTCTTTCTTTTTTCATTGGGTTGAGACTGACTTGTCAATGGACAAGTGCCATCACATCTATTTTTGGGTTGTGACAAATCGTATCAGAGCCCTTGGTTCATCGATTTCACGTGTGTACAAGCCAAGTCTAAGTAGAGTCTCGAGGACTGATATAAAGACATTTGTACTTATCCTCAAGAGGCTACAAATATTGGTAGAAAACTTCCTTTTATTTATCCTTTCTTATCATGCGTTGTTATTCGCTAGTGCTGAGTAGCCGCATATTGTTTTGGAAGATCTCAAGGATGAGAGCTTCTATTTCCAGTGGTAGAGGAGAGGCAGTCCCCGAGCCTATTCTTGAGACCGCAACTAAGGGTATAGGTAGGGCACGAGCTAAAGGCAGTGCTCGTAGAGTAGCACAGGCTAGAGGTTGTGACCGTGAGTAAACTGTCACACCTCGAGCCTACACCCCGGACGTGGCTGACACTTGAGAACCATTGCTTGCCCCAAGGGAACCCTTGGCATGACTTACTTACTCAGCGGAAGACTCTAAGCATTATTAAAATGATCAAATGCACTTACTCAATTGTTTAATAAAATAACTTAGAATGTTTAAAAGTCAACATTCAACTTGGCCAAAATGGAAACTCAAGTCTTAACATATGAAATGATAATGTAAAGACAACTGAACTACTAACTGTCTATGAAGCCTCTAAAAGAAAGAGGGATGTTAGGACAGGACCCCCGATCATCATAACAACTGAAAAACTTATACAATTATGAAAAGGACCCTCCGAAAAACAAAGAGGCTCACCAACTGACTCCGAGTGCTCAACCTGATCAACGAGGCGCTGGATGCTGATCTTAGTTACTTGTGTCTGCAACATAAGACGATGTAGGTCAATTGACATCAGTACATTAAATGTACAAGTATGCGAGTTGGAATGCTAAACACAATATAGGCTTGAAAAGAATCTGATAGAAACACTTACCTTGGCTTTACTCAACTCCTGAATAACTTAACTCAATATAAAGCAATAAACATATGCAATATATAGAAAGCTTGTAAAATAGTGGAAAACAACTTAGTTCGTTAAAGAAAATGCAATAACAAACTCAACTTTACTCATATAATAAAGTAATATAGTTTCTGTGGGAGTTTCTCTAACCGACAACCACCACTATGAGCCTATGTGGTGATACAACGTCTTGCCCACGCTGCCAGAACTGTCCTATACTTTGCCGTCATATAGAACACCTCAACTAAGTGGATCCACTAGTCTATGCTAAAAGCATCTTAAGGAGTCATCTAAAAAGTATGATCCTTTACTACCCATGATGGCTACATGGTTTATGGAGACTTGAGTTAATATGAACTCGCATCCCTATATCGGTGCTCAATAATACTCCCAAATACTTAGCTCATATATTTTTAAAACAAACTTCTTTCTTCTGTTTGAGATAATTACTCAAAACTTAGCTTAAAAGCTCTCTTGGAATCGATGTTCCCTTTCTTGTTCAAATGTGAAAACATTTTAAATTCTTGGGGAATACTTAGTTCCCTTATAACTTTTGGAGAAATGAACTCAACTCTTTACTCTTTGCTTAACTTAAAACTTAAGTCTTAGAACAAAGTTAAAACGTTTGTGAAAGACTTTTGAAAAACATTAATGAACTTCTCTTGACTTGCTTCTTAACTTCTAAACTTGACTCTCAATTTTCCTTGAATTGAATTATGGATTCAAGGATTGTGATTTGTGATAGGGAAGGATCTCATGATGTTTAGGAGTGTTTTTAGATAGCGCAACATGAGAAAAGATAAAAAAATAACTTTCTGAGGGAAGGTCCACGACGTGGAGATATATTTAAATTTTGGTCGCGAAAATTCTTTTTGAGGCAAAATGGTCCGTGACCTCTTCGCGATGCGAAGGAATTTTTCCCAAATCTGGGGAGGAAGTTTGCGTCGCGGAGCCACTGCCCAGATTTGCCCGACTAATTTTCTTCTTCGTTTTCCAACCCCAATTTTCCCAAACTCGGTTATTTTTCCCAAATTCTTTTTAGATACAGATACCCAACAAATGTACCTAAGAACCTAACTCCAACCAACTCAATAATTGACGTAATGATCTCAGAAACCTCTTAATCTCAGCCGAACTAAAAAACAACATCAAATTCAAGAATACATATCAAGAACATCAACTTTCAAACTCTTGAAGGATTAATTCACGCTGAAATAACATGTTTGGCACGTGGGTGGACGAACCCAATGTTATGAAAGCCTCACATACCTCGTAGGATTAAATCCTTGGCGAAATCCACATGAAAATCTCCAAGAAATCGACGAACTTTGAACTTTTCTTCTCCTTTCTCCTCTTTTCTCCAAGGCCTAGCGTATTTTGGTAAAAGATTAAACTGATCTAATTTTGATTAGACCCTAACTTAATTACCAAAAATGAAATAAAACAAGTGGGTAAGGAAAAGACCAAACTACCCTTTCAAAATCCGGGTTGGAATTTCCTTATTTGAACAACCCAACTTCCAATGGGTATATCTCACTCATACGAATTCAGAATCGCACAAACTTGGCGGCGTTGGAAAGATAATTCAATGATATTTCCTGCGGTATCTGGAAGCACACCTAAATCATCTCGATCTAGGAGTTATGGTAGTTAGAAGTTTACTATAAACCATACTTAACATAACTTAACCAAAATTTTAGATATTTCCATTCTTTCCTAAAATGACTATTTCCAATTTTAAGTCTTTCTAGTTCTTTCAAATAGCGAGATGTTACAATATCTCCCCCTTGGGAACATTCGTCCTCGAATGAGATTACTCTTAATAGGCTGAGGGTGTAACATCTAACATTCAACTCAATACTCAACAAGCAATGAAAAACAACATGCCAACTTATAAATGAAAGAGTACTAAGAATAGAATTCGTACCTTGGTCTGGAACTTTTCCGGTTTCAAAGAGATGTGGGTATCTCTTCTTCATATCTTCCTCAGCTTCCCAAGTAGCTTCCTCAACAAATTGATTCCTCAAAAGGACTTTGACTGATGCTACTTCCTTAGTCCTCAACTTGCGAACTTGGCGATTAAGAATCTGAACAGGAATCTCCTCATAAGATAAGCTATCCTTTATCCCAATATCTTCGGTTGGTATGATCAATGAAGGATCACCCATGCACTTCTTCAACATGGAGACGTGAAATACCGGATGAACTGCTGTTAAATTTTGTGGTAGCTCTAACTCATAAGCTACAGTACCTACCTTTTTCGATATTCTGTAAGGGCCAATATACTGAGGACTAAGTTTCCCTTTCTTACCAAATCTCATAACACCCTTCATTGGGTGAAACTTTTAAGTAGACCCAATCATCCACTTCGAACTCTAACTCCTTTCTCCTAACATTGGTGTAGGATTTAAACCAAGTCTTGTCCTATCAACCCAGCTTCACCAACTTCAAACTATCCAATAGGAGATCGACATCTTCTCCCATAAAGAGCCTCATAAAGAGCCATCTGGATGCTGGAGTGGTAATTATTGTTGTAAGCAAATTAGATAAGAGTTAGGTGATCATCCCAATTACCCTTGAAATCAATCACACAGGCCCTCAACATGTCTTCTAAA
>NW_006238970.1:1276027-1284270 GCF_000226075.1 Solanum tuberosum | reverse complement strand
GGACTCCATGAATTCTTACTACCTCTTGAATATATAACCTTGCATAATCCTCTGCTGAATGAGTAGTCTTTACCGGCAAAAAGTGGGCTGATTTGGTCATTCGATCCACAATCACCCATATAGAATCATGCTGCCTGCGAGACCTTGGCAAACCTGTGATGAAATCCATATTAGTCATCTCCAACTTCCATTCCAGAAGTTCTATATTTTGAGCCAAACCACCGAGCCTTTGATGCTCTACTTTAACTTGTTGGCAATTCAGACACTTAGCAACAAACTCTGCAATGCCTTTCTTCATGCTATTCCACCAATACACTTTTCTCAAGTCACGATACATCTTTTTGGAACCCAGATGAATGGAATATATGGAGCTATGAGCTTCCTCCATGATCCTCCCTTGGAGTCCATCCACCTTTGGTACACACAATCTACCTTGATATCTCAATACGCCATCTCCCCCTTGTTCAAAAGCTAATACTTTTTGCTTATGAACATTTGCTTTCAATTCAAGCAAAATAGGATCTTGGTCTTGCTTTTCTTTCACTTCTGACAGTAATGAAGATTCAACCCTATTCATTACCACTACTCCTCCTTCTGTGGAATCCATCAGTCGGACTCCTAAGCGTGCAAGTCTATGCACATCTTTCGCCAACTCTCTCTTTTCTTCCCTAACATGGGCGGTACTACCCATAGACAACCTGCTTAAGGCATCAGCAACAACATTAGCCTTACCTGGGGTGATAAAGAATACTCATGTCATAATCCTTGAGTAATTCCAACCACCTTCTTTGTCTGAGATTAAGCTCTTTCTGAGTGAACACATATTGAAGACTCTTGTGATCAGTGAATACATCTACATGAACACCATATAAATAATGACACCGTATCTTTAAAGAAAATACTACAACAGCCAACTCTAAGTCATGGGTTGGGTAGTTCTTCTCATGGATTTTTAAACTGTCCGGAGGCATAAGCTATAACCTTGCCATTCTGCATTAATACGCAACCCAAACCAACCCTAGATGCATCACAATACACCACAAAACCTTGAGTACCTTCTGGTAAGGTCAAAACTGGGGTAGTAGTCAACCTCTTCTTCAATTCCTGAAAGATTTTCTCACAAGCTTTAATCTGATTGTAAGTGAGTTACTAATAACCGACATAAAACCACATGAGCTAAATGTGGAGTCCGATGTATACCCCCCATCGTGAGGACCCAATATACCCTGTCAGAGGTATAGAGGCATGACTGGCGTGATCACTAAATCTGATGCCCATAGAGGGGACTTACAACCTATGGGGCACATAGTTTTGGGACTTGAGGGTGACTGACCCTAGTTCACTTGGTATTAAGCTAGTCCCAATTGATTATGTAATTAACAATTTATGACTGAATTTCTGTAATACTGGTACTTAAAATGCAACATTAATGTACTTATAATGGAACATTCAAATCCGAGGCATGTATATCTGAAATAACTGACCTAGTATGTGTAATTCATGAACTAAAATAACTACATATCTAGGGTTCTGAATATCATACAAGAAACTAAACAATAACATGGTAATCTGATTTTGATCATTCTAATAGCTAAAACCCAACAATTTCTAACATTTAAGAAATGCTAGTTCTAGATAATACTAAGGGAATCAAGAATCTGACTGAATTCTAGGGACCTAATGGGTGAAAGGAACCCACTAGTGAAATCCCACATACTTGGTGACGAATTCCACATAAATTTTTCAATTTCAGGGCTGATACATATGAAAATCTGTTGCGTTTTTGGAATAGGGCTTAGTCGACTTTTTCTCCTTCTTTTCATTCAACTTGATGAATCTTTGTAGAATGAGTTGACTAGGGTAAGTTCTAATTAGTTTACTAGGCTAAAACTGACCAAAACTACGTAGTTTAGGGTTTAAATGACCTAGTTTAGGGGTCCAACGCATAAGGAAAAGACCAAATGACCCCTGACTTAAAAGCTGTCGGGGCCAACCGACGGACTGACCCATGGTCCGTGCTGGTTGGCCGTTGTACGACTTCAAAGAGGCTGAATTTGGGGACTGGTCCACGGACCAGGACCACGATCCATGGTTCCGGCCGTGGGTCATGCCTTAGAGAAATTTATGGGCTGATTCTGGGGAGGGCTGCAGGTGGCCATCCATGGACCACCAGGACGGATCGTGGGTCACCCTACGGTCCGTGGGTGGGAACTGTGGGTTGCACCTGCAATTTTTGAAACCTGCATTTTGGTAGTTCTAGCATACGAGGTGTTACACCATGTATGCCAACGTGGGTAGAAAGGGTCATGCTTTTTAGATGATTCCTTATTACTTTTTAAGCATAGCTTAGTGGATCCACTTAGTTGAGGGTGTCCTATTGTAACATCCCTGAATTTTTTTGAGCTAAGACTCGAACCATCCTTCTTTGTGAGTAGGATTTTATCGAGGAATTTAATTTTTTTTAAGTGTTAAAGTTACTAGATGTAGCACCTTGAGTTCCAAAAAGAAGTAAAGAGAATTCATTCAAGTCATTCGTAAGTTCTTATAAGTTTAAGGTCAACTTCAAATGATCATAACTTTCAGTACAAGATGAATTAGGTGGCCCATACAATGTCAAATGAAAGGAATTTAGATTATCTTCCCAACGCCACCAAGTTTTCTAAGTTTAGAGATCGAATGAGTGAGATACTCCCATTTAAAGCCAGCCTGTCCAATTAAAGAAAGTTACCCGAATTAATGAGGGGTATTTTGGCATTCTTGAGATGAGTAGTATCATGAAGTCCTTGAGTTGAGTTGTTCATGCCCATAATTCTGCATGAACCTTATGAGTTGAGCATTCTTGAAATGAGTAGTATCATTGTAGTTCTTGAGTTCTGAAATTGTTGAGTTCTGAGTATTGAGTTCTACGTATGGTTATTGAAATTTTTTAATTGAGTCGTTCACGTCCATAATTCGGCATGAACCCTATTTCGAGAAGTCTTTTACAATTTTTTTTCTAAACTTGTTTTAAGACTTGAGCAATTGAGTTTGAGAAAGAGTAGAGTTGAGTTCATTTTTCAAAATGAATATATGGGAACTAAGTATTCCCAAGAGTAAATGTTTTCACATTTAAAAGAAGAGGAAACTGAGATTTCCAAAAGAGCTTTTGAGTAGTTTTGAGTACCCTCTCTTTTAAGCGAAAGATTTTTGAGTAATAATCTCAAACCACAGAAAGAGTTAAGTTTTTTTAAAAACAAATGAGCTAGTTATATTTTGGGATTGGTATTGAGCACCTATATGGGGGAGTGTTCAGTTAACTCACAACCCTCATAAACCATGTAGCCAACATGGGTAGAAAGGGCCATACTTTTTAGATGATTCCTTAATGCCTTTTAGCATAGACTAGTGGATCCACTTAGTAGTAGGTTCTATACCCTGGCAAAGTATAGGACAGTTCTGGTAGCGCGGGCTAGACAGTGTATCATCACATAGCTCATACTGATGGTTGTCGGTTAGAGAATCTCCCACAGAGTTTATTTTGTATTTTTATATACAAACATAGTTTATTTTGTATTCTTGCATACAAACAGTGTTACGTTGTATTTTCTAATACATTGAATTGTTATCTATTGTTTTCAAAGATTTCCATATATTGCATCTTTTATTATTTCTTTATATTGAGTTGAGTATCTAGAGTTGAGTATCCAGATTTGAGTAAACTATGTTTCATAGAATCGAGAATTGTATTATTGAGTTGAGCCTTATTTCACTGAGTTGAATATCTTATTATTGAGTTGAACCATGTTTCACAAAGTAGAGTATTTTATTGTTGAGTTGAGCCCTATTTCTCTAAGTTGAGTTGAACTATGTTTCCTTGAGTTGAGTAACCTATTTTTGAGGGGAGATTGAGTGAGTTTGAGAATAGGTAAGTATGTTTCTTGTCCATCAGTTCAAGCTTATATTTATGCTTTAGAATTCCCCTTACATGCTCGTACATTCCATGTACTAACGCTATTTGGCCTACCTTTTTTATGATGCAGATAAAAGTATTTAGGGTCATAAACAGAAGCTTCGTTGAGACCACTTGCAGTTCGAGTTAGCTATGGTGAACCTCCTTGCTTTCAGAGGGTTCCATTTTAATTTAAGTTTAGTCAGGATGTTGTGGGTCTCGTCCTGACTTCCATCTTTGTCATTTAGAGGCTTCATAGATAGATAGTAGATTTTGAAAAGTATGTTTCATTTATCTTGCTGAATGTTTTAAAGACTTGACTTGCCTATTTTTGCCTAGTTGAATGTTCTATTATATTTAGAGTTGATCATTTGAGTTAAAGCTTTGTATTTGAGTTCAATAAATTTTATTCAGTTTTAAGCTTTGTATGCTTGAGTTAGTCTTCCACTTGTAGTCAGCCAGGATGATGGTTCGCTTGGGGATCAACAATGGTTCTCGAGTGCCGGCCACGTCTAGGGTGTAGGCTCGGGTAGTGACAGAACCACACATGGCACTTCGAAATACACTCATTTAGCATAGTCTGTAAAGATCAAAATCGTATGTATGATGTTCATTTCAAGGCTTACATCAAAACACAGTTAGTCAACAAAAAAATCAAAGAGATCTCTAGAAAGTGCAACCACATCAATTTCATTCTTGCAACACCAACATTATACATCATTCTAATCATGAGTACTATTCAAGATATAGATATTGAACATAATCGATCCTCAAAACATTATCAAAGAAAACTCAAGAATTTCACGATTTTCAAAATTCATGGGGTAGTTTCAAATTTGAGGGAAAACAAAAGAGGAAACAAGAGATAAACCCAAACCAAATGAAATACTCTAATATAAGCAAAAGCAAAAACTGCAATCATCCAAAACATAAAATTAACAAAATACAAAGCAAAAGGGGAATATTGGCACAAAGGCCCTCACCCCAACATGATTAAAAATAGTTTCCTCTATGAAAAGGTACAAAGTACGGGAGGACGAGTCATAATGTCCCCTTGACAAGCTAAGATTATAGATTTCTATCAATGGCAGGAGTCTCTGGAGGAGTAGAATCATCTGGGGAATCAAAGCCCGGCAATATTATCACATGTAGCAGCAATTTGGCATCACCTGGGGCATCAGTGCCCTGCACTTCATGGGAGGAATGGTAGAGTCTAGAGAGACTCCATAGGTGCCGACTGCAGAGGTCTCCTGAACGGATCTCTCCAAGGTATCCTAGACAATCATCTCCTCAGTGTCCTGCAACACCATAAGTGTCTGCACAATCCCATGTTCATCCTCATCTCTCCTCACCTAATCGTCATCGGTCTCCTCAAGCAAATCATCATCATCCCACTCATCATCATTAACAACATCCTCAACAAATATTGCAACAACCTCAGCTATTCTACTTGGTTTCACACTAGAAAAAGGCTCAATATTGGGCATAGTTGGTGGCATGTAGGATGGAACGTCTAGTAGGGGAACATTACCCCATAAAATCGAAATATCAGTGGATCGCAGTTGATATACATCCACTCGCAAGGTGATAAGTTGACCTATCATGGTTTCAAGCACACCAGAACTACCCTTGGCCTTCTCTTCTACCTCTAATCGAGCAGTGCGATTATCAAACCTCATTCTATTGGACTGAACCAATCTCTCTCAATTTCCATATAAATCACCGTTGGCATGTCCTTCTCAACCCTGATAAATCAACGCTTGAGTCAAGAGGGAATGGGAAGTAGTAACAGGAGAAGGCATAATAGCAGCAACAATAGTTGTAGTAGGAGTGGGAGACACAGTGGGAGATACACCTTCCTGTTCCACAGAAGGAGTAGATGTGGTGGCATCAGAATCCAAAGCTGCTGGATCAACTACGGGCGTCCTACATTGATGTGTTCCCGATCAATGATAGTGCCCAATAATAGCACATTGGGATGTCAAAGTATAGATTCATTATGTGAGGGCATTATATTGCTGCTAATGTACTCGAACCAGTACCGGGCCATGAAATCTGCCATTCAAATCCCTCTAAATCTATTATGTTATCCCTTTAAATCCGTTATTCTATCACAATATTATTCTCTACAATTATTGCAACAAATCTATATAAGTTCACTTATTTACAACACTAGATACATTAATATATACAATCATTCTCTATTAATTCATCATGCTAACATTCCCCTTAAATTGATGCTATTCGATCAAGAAGCATCCATTTGCCTAATAGAAATTGATGGTATTGTCATGCCATGGATTTTGTAAATGCATCAGCTATATGAAGACTACTGGACACGTGTGGAAGAGTAAAGACTCTTTTATGTACCACTTCTCGTATATAATGACAATCTTCTTCAATACATTGGGTTCTCTCATGATAAACCAGAATAGTAGCGATCTCAATAACACTAGTATTATAAGAATGGTGAAGAGTAGGATTAGATTGACTAAATTCCATCTCACTAAGTAATCTACGAAGCCATACAACCTCAGCGCAAGCAGTAGACATAGATCGATATTCAAGCTTTGTTGATTATTTGGATACATGATCTTGCTTCTTACTCTTCCAAGAAATCAATGATTTTCTGAGAAATGTGTGCCAACCAATGATTAAACGACGAGTATTAGGACACAATGCTTATTAAGAATCACTAAAAGCAGTAATACAAATAGTAGATTATCTAGGAAAGAATAATCCATGAGTAGATGTTCCTAGAAGATATCTAATGATTCGAGGAACTGTCAAAAATTGGAGATTTTGGGGAGCTTGCATATATCCCATGTAGGTTACGAGAACAAATTAGGTGGAGGTTTCATATAAATATCTTCTTCAAGATCACAGTGAAGAAAAGCATTTTTGACATCCATTTTATGAAGAGACCAATTTTGTGAAGAAAGGATGGCAATAATTGTTCACACCATAGTCATTTTTCTACTGGTGCAAAAGTCTCTTCATAGTCCATATCATTCTCTTATTTATTACCAAGAACAACAAACCAAACTTTGTATTGATCAAGTGTTCCATCATTATGAATTTTATTTGAATAAGCCCATTCACATCCAATTGGACGGACATTTGAAGGCCATGAAACAACCGCATGTGTTATTTTCTTTATGGGCCAAAAGTTATTCATCTATTGATTTTGGCCAACATTCATACTGGCAAACTTGTGAGTAACAAGTTGGAGTAGAAATGGTGGATAAAGTAGAGGAAAATACATACCAATAGGAATACGAAATACTCTAGTTGATCGCCGAGTAGGCTGAAGAGGATTAGACCTTGAAGAATTCTAAAAGTCTAGTTATGATGCAGTCTCAGGTGGTGGATCAGTTTCAGGATGGGGTAGAGTTGGCCGATTTTGTTCATACACAAATCAAAGTTTGAACCAACTCAAAGAAGATGACAATTCCTCAAAAGCAAGATGAAGAGGAGAAACAGAAGATGATTCGCCATTAGTTGAAAAAAAATACCAATTTTCAAAGAAAACAACATTTTAGAAACACAAAATTTCTCAGAACATGGATCATAGAAAATAAAACCTTTATGTTAAGTACTATAACTCAAAAGTACCTTTAGTAGACTGAATAAAAAAGTTTAATATGGTGAGAAGAAGGTAGATGCAAAAAAAAACACAACCAGTATGAAAATTATCATAGCTAGGATTTTGGTGATAAAGACAATAATATGGAGATTCAAGATTTAGCACTTTAGATGGTAGTAGATTAATTAATAGAAAACAATATACAATGCTTCCACCCAATATTTGGATGTGATAGAGTACTCAATCAATAATGTACGAGAGACATCTGAATATTGACAATTCTTAAGCTTAGGAACCCCATTTTGTTGTGGGGTATATAGACAAGAGCTTTGTGAGACAATTCCATTCTCAAGAAAGAAATTCAGTTAATTCATAAGACTGATATTCTCCACCACAATCATATCTTAATATGCCCGTAGAAAATTGAGTCTCAATGTAAGCTGATAACGTTCAAATATACTTCTTGAAAAGAAATATAGACGATCGTATGCAATATATTTACCCAACTATGAGTCGGGGTCGATCCCACAGAGAATATGGAAGAATATTGTCAATAGCAAATATTTAACTCGATAGTCGTTATATAAAAATGGGGGGATTTAAATTGAAATAAAATAAAAACAATAAAAAGATAACTTTGAACTAAGTATTTATTTATATTCAGATTATTAAAAGTAACTAGGAATGTGTTCCCCATAAGCTCATAACGCGGTAATCCTAATAATAGTA
>NW_006238970.1:1271856-1274272 GCF_000226075.1 Solanum tuberosum | reverse complement strand
TTTTTATTTAATTTCTCCTTTCTCTTTGAATAATTCACATCCTTTCCTTACGTTTCCCCCAATTTTTTTATTTTTTATTTTATTTTTTTATTTATTTATTTTTCACTCTTTTCATCCCCATTTTTCTTTCAGTTTCCTCTTTCATAGCCACCCTCAACTTATGGATTTTCCGTTAGTTGAGGTTCACAATACCCGATGTCAAGTCAGGGCCAAGATTGAAGTTACTTTTTACATTAGCCACCCTCAACTTAGGCTTTTGGCCTAAGTCAAAGTGCACATGTCCAAGGAGGGACCGGGGCCAACATAGTAGATTATGGGAAGGTGAGTTCGGGGTTTTAGAAAGAAATGGTTATTTTTAGGCTCAAAGCTGAATCAAAGGGAACAGTTATTTCATTTGGTTGAATCCTTCTAGGCAATTTATGGGTTTTTTTCCTAGAACAACGGCCTATGATCACTTCCTATCCTCTAGATTGAATTGTCTTAGCAGGACTAACCGGGCAAGTTCTAGTTTTGCACAAAACTGTTTGAACTGTCAATGATTCTCACCCACTCTTGGCACGAGTTTCATTGTCAGATTATCAGACTACCCAGTTCAAGTTTCAGGTTTAATCATGCAATCAAGTCGATTGTTACTATGTCATACTCAGAGCCAACACAATCAGCAACTCGTAGCCTACTTCTAGCATACAACCCAGAATCTGACGGGTATCATTTTTCCTAAGCCATCATGCTTCGTTCTGTATCATGCTTCTACACACAATCCTAAGACATGCCGGTTCAACAAAAATTAAACAGTCTCTTGGAATAAAAGAACACAGGCAAGAAAACCCCAAGAGAGGATACATGAGTTGGGTTACTCAGGCTTCACTCTATCACTCACGATCCATTTACCCCACCCCCAACAAAAATAGATGCAATTTTCCACAATGCATACATAGACAGTAAAAGTGAATGGATTTGAGTGAAGCAAACCTGTGGCGCAAAGCGTCGGCGAATCATCAACAAGCAGGGGGATCCGATTTCCCGGAGCCCTCTGGAACATCAGTGAGGGCACCCTCAGTAGTGCCCACCTCAGCACTCCTAGCACCCTCAGTAGTGCGCTCTATCAAACGTTCCGCACCATCAGTGGTGTTCGCGACGCCTCTCAACATAGGCTGATCCTCTGCAACCGGGGCAGAGTTCGATGCCCCTGCAGCTCTCTCACGCACCCTCTGCTGGCGCAACTCTTCATCTGCAATCGAGGCCCTCCTAGCCTCCTTTTCCTGCCGACACTGTCTTTTCTGAGCTTTCTCTTCCTCCGTGCGATGAGAGCGGTGCCGCTTGCCCTTGGCATATGTCGGTGCAGACCCCCTCTCGGCGATGCCACTGAATAGAGCATCTAGCACTGTATCATCAGCCAGCGCAGTAGGGGCAGCCTGAGTCTCAACTGAAGGTGCAGCAAGAATGGCATCCACATCAGTTCGGAGGCTGGCTATGTCAGCCTGCAAATCAGATAAATCTATGGCCGGAACTGATCGCTCGAGGACTCGCAACTCAAAGGCGTCAAGCCGCTTATTAACCGCCAGGACCTTACGGTCCATCATCCCCTCCATCCTGCGCTCCAATCTAGCCTTGGACTCGGCAATTGACTTTTGCATCCAAGGCTGGATGTGATGCAGCAGTGTGGCCATCTGCGCCTCTAACTTTTGTACTCTAGCCATCGGGACAACCGCGCTCCTAACGGTGGTGTAGACCGGGAATAACTAGGAGCAACACTAGCTGCCTGAGAAGAGGAGCCTGGGACAGTGTCGGTGTGGTCTGGGATAATGGGGTCACCGCCCTGTGCCTGCCCCACAGTGTCTGCAAGATCGGAGCTCAAGGGGGTACCTCAATCTGGGGCTCTCTGCGAGGTGCTGCCACATTCGCGTCATCCCGAATAAGGCCGATGTCCAATGCCCCTGTAGGGTGGACTAGCCTGTCACAATGCCAGATCGGCACTCCAGAGTCCCTGCACAAGTGAAATATCAGACAGGGGAAAGGGTAAGTATTGGAGGTCCTGAAAGCTCTCTCGTGGATCTCTGCCAGCAACATTCGGGCAAAGTCGCTCTCTACTCCCGCCACCAATGCAGCAACCATCACCGCTCTGTCCCAAGTGACCTGATTGTCAGCTTTAGTGGGCGACACTCTGTTGCGTACCAACAGCCAGAAGAATTTTGCTACGAAGTTCAATGTGGCCTTTCGGGTGCCCAACCGTGGAGCAGCGACCCATTCTGCTCGCTCGCCGTCTACAGCAATGTACCTGGCCAGCCATAGTATCACAGCCTCTCGCTGCTCAGTATTCCTCTGGAAAGTGCCACTCCGCACGATGTCCCAAGGATGATCAAATTCTGACGTGTTAGAAGACCAAGAGTGGCCCGTGGTAGGACCATAGAGAAAA
>NW_006238970.1:1260992-1271756 GCF_000226075.1 Solanum tuberosum | reverse complement strand
ATCTACGGTCCGTAAGTCCCTTCCGTCACTCGGGACTGAGAGAATATTTCAGCATCCAACAATCAGCTTCTCTGAAGCAAACGACGGATCAGCAGCACAGACCGTAGATCGACCTACGGTCCGTCAATCCCTTCCGTAGCTCCATACTTAGCATCTTCAAAAATTAGGTACTGGAACCCTCGCATTCTCATTCTACGGATCAACAGTACGGTCTGTAGATCAATATACGGACCGTCAATGGTCACCGTGGTTCCACACTTGGTCAGATTTCCCTGATTTGTCCTTAACACATTCCTGCTGATCTACGGTCATCACCTATGGACCGTGAATGGACTTACAGTCCGTAGATGACCTTCGTGGATGCCTTTTTCTGCATTTCCTTCAGCTATCTCTAAACTTCTGCGCCTGAACACCTTTCCTGCAAAACATGATAAAACACATAAAAACCAATATAAAAAGGTCCTAGACACACACAACTTGTAAGTGAAATGTATTAGAAATACCGTAAACTCACGGTATATCATAAGCCAAAAATGTCTTGAACATGGAAAATACCTCATATTTGGATCGAAGAAAATATACACATGTAAACCGACTATAATCATCTATGAATGTCACAAAGTTCTTGAAATGAGCATGAGAAACAATTGGTGAAATTCCCCAAACATCACTACGAATAACATTAATACACTTTGTAGCATGACCACCAAAATTAGGAAAAGGAAAGTTTTACTTTTTCCTAATTTAAAACTAGAACAATCAATGGAAGCAATTGAAAATTGAGTTTTATTCCCCAATAAACAAGAATTAGATAAATGAGACAACATAATATAATTTGGATGTCCTAGAGGCTTATGCCAAACCTCAGTCTAATTAGTTGTAGAAGTACAAGCAAAGGATAGAACAGGACGAATGAAACAATATCTAGGAAATAATTTTCCAACTTTAGGACCCTTTGCAATTATCATCCCCGACACCTGATCCTGCACAAGACAACAATTACGAGAAAAATTCACATCACAATTGTTATCCACCAATTGTCCAACTGAAATAAGACTAGTTGAGAGCTTTGGTCAAAGAAAAGCATTTTTGAATGTTGGAGTAATATCCCTAACCATGGGAACTATTAAATTACAACCATTTGCAATCTATATTTCTGATGGACCTTGATACTCAAGAACATTTTTAGTATGCTTTTTGAGTTGGTCATTTGATTGGAAGCACCCAATCAACAATCCAAAATTTAGATGTAACACTATTACCTTGTAATCCCAATGTTGAAAAGGCTGACACGATCATTTGTACCATTATAAGAGTAAGGGATCTTCATGAAGATGCGTTATCCATAGTGGAACCATTTGTCCCAGCTTAAAAAGCAATTACCCTGAGTCGAGTTGAGTATTCTTGAGTCATATTGAGATGAGAAGAGGTGAGTATGTATTCCTTGTTATCAAATCGAGCTTATACTTATGTTGCAGAGTTCCCTTTACATGCTCATACATTCCATGTACTGACGTCATTTGGCCTGCATCGTTTCAAGATGCAAATACAGGTATTCAGGATCAACAACAGGCATTTCGTTGAGGTCATGTGATATTCCAGTCAGCTTTGGTGAGCCTTCTTACATTTTGGAGGACTTCACCTTTACCTTACAGTTAGTAGTTTTGAGATGTCACGGGTCTTGCCCTGATATCCTTCTCTAATAGTAGAGGCTTCATAGATAGACATAATTGAGGAGTTGTCTGTATTTACTTTCTTTTGAGTTGTTTTACAAACTCTAAGTATATATATGCTGAATATTGTTCAGACTTTTTAAAGTTGAATAGTCGAGTTCAATGAATTTAATTCAGTTTTAAGCTTATGTATGCTTGAGTTAGTATTCCACTTGTAGTTAGCTAGGATGAGGGTTCGCTTGGGGACCAGTAATGGTTCTAGAGTGCCGGTCACATCCAGGGTATAGACTCGGGTCGTTACAATAAATGTGAAGAATATCTTGTAAATAAATATTTTTATGCAAGAACTTCTAATACATTACATAAGAAATAATCTATATATAGTTAATGCAAACATTATTAATACTCTTTATTTAGCATTATTCTTACACACTATACCAAGCGTCCCCTTAGTAAATATTAATATTACTCATTATTAGGAAAGTTAGGATTATTAACCAAAATCTATTTATAATGCACAAGAAAGCCATCTATGAGTAGATTTCTATTTCATGTTCATGTTTACCCGAAAAACAATTGTTTAACAAAAAAAGTTGTAATATTTAAAATTTGATGGGGTTGGCTCCGCAGATATTTGTGATTATACTCGTCGAAGTGATGGAAAATCTGTGGAGGTGTTCCAACTTTGTGCAAGAGACTATGATGAGATCTCCAATTTGAATGCTGATCTAGCTCCTATAACTGTGAAAGCTGCTATTTGTACCTTTTGTATATTTCACTAATTTTGAAGGTGTGCATATGATTATTCCTTAATGTAACTTTGTTACCAACTTTAGAAAAGTGCTAGATACGACCTTGTAGGATACATGCAATTCTCGGTATAATTTTGATGAGGATGATGATGATAGTGACATGGAACCATCAGAAAAGCAAATAGAAGTTCTGAAGTTGTTCTGTGTCAACTGTATGATCATTGTTCAGGATGTTTGCAATTGTGAAGTAAGTTGTTCAAATGTTTGGGTATTATCTTTGTGCTGGTTCAGCATGCCAGACTCCTTTTGTTTTCTGTGTTAAACTATTTTTGAAGTTTTCACTTACTATTGACATTATATATTCCATTGTTTATTAATAGAATATTGCCTATGTAGTTATGTGGAGAGCACATAGAACCTGGGATACTTAGGCATGAGTTTTTTTATTGCATCATGTATAATACTATCTCATAGTTAGGAGTCATTGTTTCGAAATGCTTCTAGAGGTAACTAGCAAATATTTTTAGTTATCCAAAGAGTTTCAACACATGCATAAGATTGAATAATGACATAACTATTCCACAAATCACGCTCAAACATTTCCCAATTTTTGAGATTAAAGAGTGTGGAGGGTATTTTTGAAAACAAATGTTTTTTATGGAAATTATTGAATGCATTTTATTTTTAATAGACAAAACAAAAAAATTGCATAAAAACTAATATTAGCATAACTTATGCAGTCATTACGAATACACTATATTCATCATTATTATTTTACACCCTATCAAACCATCCATTATATTATTTTTGTAGGTTCCTCCTTTTTTGGTATAATTCTTGTGTACAAAAAGTTGGCATTTCTTTTATTAATGAAACTCATTGTTCGATTAAAAACAATAATAATAATAATAAAATATATTAAAGAATGGTAAGAGTAGGACAATTTTTGTGATGACCCATTGTTTGTCATATTTTATGTAACCCATGATAATTATGAATTTGAGATGCTCGGTTATACAACACTTTCTTTTTGTTTATTAAATGTCTCCACCAGTAGCTTTATTATCAACTTTTGTTCCTCCAAGTGTTTATCTGGAGGTATTTCTGAGCAATGATGCATAATCTTAAACATTAGTATTCTATTTTATTCTTTCTTGTTTAGTTTTTGTAAATTTTTATGGAGATCTTTAAATGCCTCTAAGCCATTTGATTTTCCTTCAGCCTAATAACGTTGGTGATACTCTTGTTTTATTTTGAAAAGTTATCAATTATTTCTTTTATACTTGTGGAACAATAGGAAAATGGTTTTCCACTTGGTGAAAAGACCATTAAACCAACATCTGCTCCGGTTCGAGTCGCAAGTTTATATACATTATGGAACAAGGTATAATTTTGAGAAACTAACAATGCTTGCTTTCTCAAACTTAATGAATATAAACTTGCAACTCGGGCCAGAGGGACTGTTGGTTTTATGGTCTTTTCACTAAGTGTAAAATCATTTTCCTATGGTTCCACAAGAATATAAACAATAATGGAAACTTTTTCAAAAGTGAAAGTAGAGGATCGCCAACATGATATGCTTAGGGAAATTCTAATTGGTTTGACGCATTCGAATATCCATAAAAAATTATGAACATTGGACGATAAAAAAAAAGTGAATACTAATGTATAAGACTATACACCCTAACTCACAAATACGTCTAGATAAATATATGGAGGAGTAGAAGCTGACAATTAAGTTGTAGGTTGAGATTGTTAAAGAAAAAAATAGGAAGCGTTATTCTGGAATGCATTTTATTTTTAATACAAAAAAAACAAACGCCTCATAGAAAATAATATTAGTATAACTTATGCAAACATTACAAATACACTCTATACATTATTATTTTTATACACCCTATCATAGAATCCCTTGTATTTTTGTTTGAAGGTTCATCCTTTTTTGATATAACTCTTGTATACGACAAGTTGACCTTTGTTTTATTAATGGAACTCTTTTCTTGATTGATAAAATAAACAAACAAATTTATTAAGGGTAAGACCTGTGCTGGTAGTGCTGTTATGACCTATTGTTTATCATATAATTTTGTAACCCATCTCAATCAGATTTTTTTTTGTGTTGGATTGGAAAATGTCTCATTTATTGATTAAATCCATTTTGATTGGCCAAACTCATTTGAAATTGACAATTTTCCTGCTTGGCTAACCAATATTTTCATACATTTGTAACCTCAACGTCCACTATGGTAACGATATTTTCATGTGGAGATTGTAATGCATTGATAGTTTATGAGGGAAATTAATAATGAAGGGATTGTTATGTAGTGATTAATAATTTAGAGATTCTTATACATTAATTTATTAATTTCTTTCAAATAATATTTTTTTTACTATCTACATTCCTAATGCACATATTTTTATTCCACATTCTAATCAATATTAAATAATACTAATCGTTAGTAGATGTTTTATAAACTCATATTACAAAATATTCCACCATATCACTGAGAGCTAGCTTAGGTGTAAAGTCAAAATACATCAATCTTTATAGAGTTGGAACAATGAAAGAATACTAATGAGTGAACGAGTGTTCTCTTTGATCCATTACATTCATATTGTTCATCAGTTTAGTAAAAGTCTTCAATCAATTTACTAGTCTATACAAAACAAAAACTTATTAAATTTTAAAGATGAAACAAACAAAAAACTAACTTATTCATATAAGAATTTTATAACCTTCTATATTGTTGTCAAAAATGTCATATAAATTGGTGATTGAAGACAAACAAAATGAGACTTAATAACATAGAAAAGAATTGACTATATTAGAAAACTCGATCGCTAGTAAAGTCTTCTCCAACCGTAGCTCCAATTTTAAAAACACCAATTACCAACTCCATGATACTTATGAGTTTAATAACCATCACAAACCGATTCTTCAAATCATGATTGTACCTACTATAATCAACCAGTATGTAAGCTAAATTGTAACCTTTAACAACAACTAATAAGTGTAAGGGTAGAATTGAGCAGAAACAACACTATAACAACAAAACAAGATAGAAATGGAAGCAAACAAAACATATAATCAAAAGATCCCTCCCAAAATTGAGAAGTCATAAGTACAGAGCAATAAAAAATAAGAGTACAAGTCCCAAAACTGGAAAAAAGGCAAAGTTGCCTCAAATAGCAAATAACTAGCTATATAATAAACAGAAGGAGACCAACAAGTGTAGAACGACAAGTGCTCACCCTTGTCTCTGATTTGAAATGATGTTGATGGCTAGAAATCACCACTGGTAGCTGGTACTAGGACATGCATCACAAAACAGATGTAGAGTGTAGCATGAATACCATACCAAAGGTACTTTGTAGGCATCATAAGTTGACTAAGCAAGAAAGGTGAACACAATATGAAAATATTGAATTTACACACAAATAGGGGTGAAAGTGGATTTTTTTTTTGAAAAGCATACAAGCAGACCAAAATTATATCTAAGCACAAGTAAACTAAACATAGTTGGACCTATAATGCTAGAAAGTACACTAGTGCGCAAGATTAAATTAAAATCGTGCGAAATCCCACAAGCCTAATAGGTACATAGAATAACTAAATCTACCAGAGAGAAGTGCTACGGATAAGAATCCAAAAAGTGAAAGTTGGGTTGCTAGCCCAAGTAACCACAACCCCCATAAAAGGGACCACCCAACCAGCTAGTCGAATCCCAGCCCAGCTAGTAAGAGTGAACTAGAGGGTATATAGAAATGTTCTAGGCCACCTAGCCAGATAGTCTACTCTCAGAACGTAAGCCACCCAAGCTAATCCTGTTTCTGGCATCTCATAAGCATACTGGAATATCTAAGAGAAACAAGAACTAATATGGAAGCTAGATCAATTGATAACTGAAAGTGGGAAGAACCCAACTAAACTGAATATGATATACATTTGAAGAGTTTAATAATACTGAATGGTAAACTTAACAAGTCAAGCTGATTTAATTACTATGTATGAAAAAGCCTCTACTAACTAGAGTTATTGGGACATGCCCCCAGCTAACCCTAGCAAAACTGAAAACTGAATAAAATACCAAAATGAAAGCATGTCTATTGTCCTCGAAATATGAGGACTCACCACTTAAGCTACTGACTACGAATCGAGGATCAATCTATGTATGAGCTGGATGTTAAGTACCTAAACCTACATCATAAAAGGATGTAGCATAGAATATGCGTTAGTAATTGGAATGTACTCAACATGCAGGATATATATAATAGCTTAACAAAACATATATGAACTAAACAATGCACAACTGAGCAAAGATATAATGTGAACAAGATATAAGTGTTGAACTATAACTGGAACTGAGCTAAATGCAATTACCAAGTACTAATGAACATAACATGCTAAGACTGAATACTGAAGTATAAACTGCAAACCTGGTCAAATGCACTAGAGTCTGACTATGGGAGCAACTATTAACCGACATAAAACCTCGTGAGCTAAATGTGGAGTCTAATGTATAGCCCCATCGAGAGGACCTAATATACCTTGCCAGGGGTATAAAGGCATAACTAGCGTGATCACTAAATCTGATGCCCAACATAGGGGACTTATAACCTACAGAGGCACATAGTTCTGGGACTATGAGGGTACGCTGAACCCAAGTGCAACTCGATGCTAAGTCTACTCCCAACTGAATATTCATATGACTGAAATGTAAATAAATATTGAATAGCTCCGAAATACTAACATGCAAATCTGAGAATGCCACATTTATAAACTGGTAATACAACATTCGAAGTCTGGAGAATGATTATTTGTTTAACTGACCTAGTGTAACATCTCGCTAATTGAAAAAACAAGAAAGAGTTAGAATTGGAAATAATCATTTTAGGAAAGAATGAAAAATATGGAAATTTGTTTAATTTAAGTTAAGTTTGAGTTTTTGGAAAACTTTAAGCGAGCATAACTCCTAGCTCAGAATGATTTAGGTGTTCTTCCAGATACCGTAGGAAATATCTTGGAATTATCTTTCCAACGCCACTGAGTTTGCGCAATTTCGAGATCGTATGAGTGAGATATGCCCATTGGAATTTGGGCTGGTAGGATAAGGAAAGTTTAATCCGGATTTTGGAAGGGTATTTTGGTCTTTACCATACCCAATTAAATTAATTCGTTTTTGGTAATTACTTAGGCTTCTAAACTGAACATGGTCAGTTTACGCTTTTTAAAATTGAGTTAGGGTTTTAGAGAAGATAAAAGAAGCGGAGAATAGAGGAGAAGAAGCAAGAATCGTCAAATTCTCGAAGCTGAGATTGTGGATTTTGTCAAGGGATGATCTCTACGAGGTATATAAGGCTTTCATAACGTTGGGTTCATTTACCCATGTGGCAAACATATTTATTTCAGCGTGAATTCATCCTAAAAGGGTTGAAAGTTTTTTTTTCTTGATATGTATTCTTGAATTTGATGTCATTCTTGAATTTGGTTGAGATTGGGAAGTTTTTGAGATCATTGTGTCGAATTATAGAGTTGTTTTGAGTTAGGTTCTTAGGTACATTTACTGGGTATCTGAATCTAAAGAGAATTTTGGAAAGCGAAGAAGGAAAAAAGTTGGGCGAATCTGGGTACCAGGTCCGCAACGCGGACCTGTTCCTTAGAATGGAAAAATTCTCCTCGCGTCGCGTCACGGTCATGAACCATTCTGCCTAAAAAATTATTCCGTGACCAAATATTTAAATACAACTCCGTGTCGCGGACTTGCTTCCAAACAGTGATTTCTTGATCTTTTCTCATGTTTAACTATCTAAAAACACTCCTAAACATCATGAGATCGTTCCTATAACAAATCGTAATCCTTGAATCCATATTCAATTTAAGGAAAGTTAAGAGTCAAGTTAAGAGAAATTCATAAAGTTTTCCAAAATGTTTTACAAACGTTTTAACTTTGTTATAATACTTAAGCTCTGAGTTGAGTAAAGAGTAAGAGTAAAAGTTTAGTTCTTCAAAGATTATATGGGAACTAAGTATTCCCAAGAGTTAAAAATGTTTTCACATTTGAGCAAGAAAGGGAACATCGATTCCAAGAGAGCTTTTAAGCTAAGGTTTGAGTAATTATCTCAAACCAAAGAAAGAAGTTTTGTTTTAAAAACCATATGAGCTAAGTATATTTTTGGGAGTAGTATTGAGCACCAATATGGGGATGCGAGTTCATAATAACTCAAGTCTCCATAAACCATGTAGCCATCATGGGGTAGTAAAGGATCATACTTTTTAGATGATTCCTTAAAGTTCCTTTTAGAATAGACTAGTGGATCCACTTAGTTAAGGCGTCCTATATGACGGCAAAGTATAGGATAGTTCTGGCAGTGTGGGCAAGACGATGTATCACCACTTAGGATCATAGTGGTGGTTGTCGGTTAGAGAAACTCCCACAATATTATATTACTTTATATGTTATTAAGTTGTTATTGTATTTCTTTAACAAACTCAGTTGCTTTCTACTGTTTTAAAAGCTTTCTATATATCGCATGTGTATTGTTGCTTTATATTAAGTTAAGTTATTCATGAGTTGAGTAAAGCCAAGGTAAGTGTTTCTTGCAGACTCCTTTCTAGCTTATGTTATGTTCAGTATTCCCTTCGCATACTCGTACATTCAATGTACTGATGCCATTTGGCCTGTATCATTTTAATGATGCAGACTCAGGTAACCAAGATCAGCATCCAGCGCCTCGTTGATCCGGTTGAGCACTCAGAGTCAGTTGGTGAGCCTTCTTGCTATCCAGAGGACTCCTTTTTATTATTTGCTTTTGGTATTTCAGTTGTTAGGGTGATCGGGGTCTTGTCCCGACATCCCTCCTTTTTTTAGAGGTTTCACAGACAGTTAGTAGTTCAATTGTCTTTACATTGTTTTTTCTTATGTTGAGACTTGAGTTGCCACTTTGGCCAAGTTAAATGTTTGACTTTTAAACGTTCTAAGTTATTCTATTAAACAGTTGAGTAGAGAAGCATTGAATCGTTGTATAATGCTTTTAAGTTTTCCACTGAGTAAGTATGCCAGTCCAAGGGTTCGCTTGGGGCCAACAATGGTTCTCGAGTGCCAGTCCCGCCCAGCGTGTAGGCTTGGGGCGTGACAAACTTGGTATCAGAGCACACAATTCTAGAGTCCTAGGTAGTCTATGAAATCGTGTCTGTAGAGTCCTTGTTATCGGTGTGAAGCACGCCATATTAATTTCGTGCGATAGAGTTTATCTCTATGAAGTTTCTTCTAATTCGTGAATGCGCGTGTTTTCAGTTGATCATGCCTCAATGAAGATCTGTCCGAGGTTGTCTTGCTGGGAGGAACGTTGAGGATCAATGGGTACCTAATGTACCTGAAGTACAAACCTAAGGGGAAGTCACCAATAAGAGTTCAGGGAGGCGATAAGAATGCTAAGCCGAGCGGTGACTAACCAGGTTTGACAACAAAGAGGGGCTAGATAGGAAGTGGCTGATACTTTGAGGATCTGAGAGTTCTTCAGGATGAATCCTCCAAGTTTCATTGGTTCAAAAACTACTGAGGATCCAGAGAACTTCATCGAGGAGCTGCAAAAGGTATTTGAAGTTATGCACGTTGCTGATGCTGAGTGAGTAGAACTAGCTGCATATCAACTGAGGAGTGTTTCTAGGACTTAGTTTGACCAGTGGAAGAAGGGTAGAGCTGAGGGAGCACCACCTGCGAGTTAGACTTGTTTTGATAAGGCCTTCCTAGGATGTTTCTTCCCCCGCGAACTGAGAGAGGCAAAGGTACGAGAGTTTCTCACCCTTAAGCAGGATTCACTAAGTGTTCATGAGTACATCTTGAGGTTCACCCAATTGTCCCGCTATGCTCCGGAGATGGTTGCGGATATGAGAAGTAGGATGAGTCTAGTTGTTGCTGGGTTGTCCCGTCTGTCAAGCAAAAAGGGCATAGCAGCAATGTTAGTTGGGGACATGGATATATCGAGGTTTATGATCTATGTACAACAGGTTGAGGAGGAGAAGCTGAGGGACAGGGAGGAAATTAGAAACAAGAAGGCTAAGACGTCCGAGAATGAGTCCGGGCAGCAAAGAAATTATATGAACCAGTCTTCGGCCCAACAAAACCAAAAGGGACCTGCTCCATCATCTGCTAGTTTATCTGCACCTAGAAACAAAGGTGAGTACAATAGTCATAATTCACAGCATTTCAGAGCTAGACCTGCCCAATCTCAGGGTAGTGTGGCACAATGAGGTAAGTGGGCTTATGCATGTACTAAGTGTCGTAGAACCCACCCAGGTAAATGTCGCGATGGCTCTACAGGTTGTTTCAAGTGTGGAC
>NW_006238970.1:1250041-1260892 GCF_000226075.1 Solanum tuberosum | reverse complement strand
TAGTTTCACTAGTTCGTTTTTAGGGTCGTTACAACCTTGACCGGAAAACCCTTGATGAAACTTAGGATGACCATGTCCATCAGATCTAGAATGTGAGAAATTACCATCACCGGTCTTAGCTCTTTTTACCTCTCTTGACTTTTCGTTGAGTTTCTCCTCTTTGATTTGTTGTGCATGTACCATGAGACGAGAGATATCCATGTCACCAATGAGCATGGTGGTACGACACTCTTTTAACCACCATTTCGGACACACCCAATACAAACTTACTCATTCTAGCTCTTGAATCCGCAACCATTGTTGGAGAATATTTGGACAATTTAGTGAACTTTAGAGCATATTCCCTCACACTCACACTCCCTTGACGAAGGTTAATGAACTATAGAACCTTGGCTTCCCTCATTTCAAGGGGAAAGAATCTATCAAGAAAAATGGAGTTGAACATTTCCCACTCAATAGGACCCGCTCTCGCCGGTTTAGCCTCCTTCCATTGATTGTACCAAACTTGAGCAGCACCTTTCAATTGGTAGGCGGCCAATTCTGCCTTCTCTCCCGGAGTCACTCCCATGATAGCAAGTACCTTATAGACCTCATCGATAAACTCTTGAGGATCTTCTTCTACTTTGGAGCCATGAAATTCTGGAGGGTTCATCCTCATAATATCCCTCACCCTTGAAGCCGCGGTACCCATACTTGGGTTCACGGGGACTACCACCTCTTTATTGGCTTGAGCCGTCATGGATTGGGCCAACACTTGAAAAGCCGATCTAAACTCCACATTTGTAACTTTCTCGGCCAAAGGGTCGATCAGAGCTTAAGGAGGAGCTTGGGGAGGAGCTTATTGATCCACGTTCTCCCTCATATTCCCTCTAGTATAAGCCCTTCGAGTAGACATATACTGAAGAACATAAGATAAGAATTAAGAGAGACTTTATAGGGTCAAACTCTATGGCACGACTTTATTGTAATAAAAGAAGTGGAGTTTCCTAATCATCTTGTAGCCTCTCATTCATAAATGTGGCCTGCTTAACACTCATGACCAAAACTGTACTACACGTGGCTTATGAGACATCATTCTAGGATCATTCTAAACCTTGTTCTCTAATGACCAGGTTTGTCACGACCCAGGGTACCCTCTAGATGTAACCAGTGGCAGATCCAGGATCTTAGGCTCGTGGGTGGTCACTTCTCTTATTATAAAGTTACTATAAATCGCATTGTATAACTGTATAAGTGTACAACTATTTAAACGTTATTGTTAAAAACTCTTCATTTCTTAGACCAATTTTTCCTAGCATCTCTTACCAATTACAACTAATAATTCACTCTTGCAAGCACCCTCATTTATTTTATGTTAAAGAAATAAGCACTACACAACCATTCAAAAATTCATCACCTATATTACTACGAAGTTCATTTTTGATGTACTTCTTGGATGAAAATTCTTATTCCACAAGAACAGTAGCAACACGAAGAATTAGAGTCAACTTGGTAAGCAAATAAACAAGTAGCCAAGTTTAATGCAGATTTGACTTCACCAATACTTTAGCAACGTCACTAGATCCCTTCAAGTTGAAGAACCTCTTGTTATGAGCATAAACTATAAAATTATCAAGCTGACAAGTGAGATCTCAAATCTTAATTCTATCAAACTCATTCATATAATACTCAGTCAACCTCATTATCATGTTCTTATCAAAACCACCAAATGAACTAACTGCATTCAAGCTAGCCATACCAAGAAGTAAGTCACTACTCACAACATTAAAACAACTATTAAGATCTTGAAGATGCAAATTAATAAAGACATAACAAATCTCAACGCGAAAATGATGAGAATATATAACATCAAGAGATTTACGCTTGGACTTTCTTGGAAAGTTGCTACCATTAATGAAAATGTAACATCAAGAAGTGATAATTGCCGCTAATAATACACATTTAACAATAATTAAGCTATTATCATTCATTAATTGTTGCTAAAGATTATATTTGTTTTGTATCTACATATTGATACATAATTTGCAAATAATATTTTAAAATGTTATATCACATGTTGAACACCTACTGCTAACTCACGAGTCAAGCAAATCACTCTTTGGCAGGGGTGGGCAAAATTAGTCCAAATATTCATGATTAGTCTAATTCATTTATGTTTGGATAAGTCAATAATCCGCTTATTTTATCATATGGACTCATTTGATGTGTTTATTTCATCCCATTTTAAATTTGTGCTAATATAATGTAATTCAAATTGATTCATGAGAAATTACAAATGTCTTTTATAAAACATTCAAATAAAATTTCTCATGAATCAATTAAAATGCATTTTAATATGATCTTATAAATAATAATTTATTTTATGTACAGTAAAATACATGATATGAACAAGGGATATGTTTCTAAAGATTACTAAAATGTCATTAATTAATTTTCAAGAATGAGATCTAACTTCCAACCTAAATTATGTAGTATGGTCAAATCCAGCTAAAATACTATGGAAGAACATTTATGAATGTCGTAAAAGGTTGAGATCTAATTATAAGAAAAATGTATAATTTATGGGGAAAAAATTGGGCTGCTGGTGAGATTCGATCCCTTGACCTAGCAGTCCCGCATGCAAGAATTAAGACTCAACCCTGAACCAAAGCACCCATCAGTGCTTTTGTTCAAAATTCAATGGGTGCTAATATGTATTATATATTCATTTTTGAAGAATTTCTATATAAATATACAAATTTTTTGTTGAGGTCAATGGGTGCTCAAGCACCCGGCATGGTCCACGTAGATCTGCCCCAAGACGTAACATGGCATATAGAACCCCAAAAGACTCCATATAAGCCACTTATCATATCATAACATAAAGTACTAGAATAATAAAAGTAAAACCACATTTAAGTCTAAAAAGAGTTTTATAGAAAATCGAAAGTCTAACTCATGTCTCAACATAGCCATATATTACAATAGAATGAAAGTGGGCCTAGCCCATACATCATGTCCAAAAAGGAAATACTAAAGTGAAACTACAATAAGGAAAGTCCATCCTCGAACCATGAGGACTCACCAAGCTCGGAAAGAATAAAAGTCCAAGCTAAAGTCACTAGATTGGAAACCCTGCATGTCAGACCCTACATTTGAGAAAAATGTAGGCAAGAGTATGCGTTAGTACAAAAATTCACTAAGTATGATAACTACACATAAAAATATTTAAAGGATGCTAAGAAGGACATTTCATTTCATGACATGCAATTTTAGCAATAAAACATGTTATAAGAGGTTAGAAAACACAAGTCAAACCATCATGGTCAATGGAAGCTAAATAGTCTTTAAGCCTTTGAGCACATATAAGATACTTCTTTAAGTAACCTTAGTTTATTAATCATCTTTGCTTCTAGAAACCCGACCTCTACTAACGGGAGAGCTTCCATCTCATGAGACTTCTAGAGACCCAATGCCTACTAATGTGAGATCTCCCATCTCAATGTCAATATCCACTCGGTGCTAAGCATAATTTCCACGGAATAGTATTTTCTTACTTGTTCTCATCATCCATGGAAAGACATGTCATCTTGTCAATCCAACTAGTTCATTAGGATAATTCTTATTCATTGATTCAATTAGGTGAGAATAGCCTTTCAACCTAAGAATCCTTTCTATGTGAGAAAAACCTTTCACATCTTAGTTGTAAGTGTTTTATGAGAATAACCTTTCAACAACACAACAACAAAATCAACAACATCATTGTCACTTTAATCTCGAAGCACCCTTAAAGCATTTACATAGGTTCATAAGATCATGCATAACTCATACTTTGCCCTTTAAAGGTTCAAAGCTACTTCAATCACCAAATCTTGACTTCTAGCATTAGATAGGGATTTTATCATAAATTCATGTAGTTCCATTAATTCATGCAACTCCCCTTTCATAATCAACAACCCAACTCTATGAGATCATAATTTGGAAAACATGGGGGTTGTCATGGGTTCATATGGGAAACATCATAAAAGCATTGTAAATAATCAATTCATGCATATTTAGACGTAATTAAACCATTAAGATCAATAATCAAAAGAACCTATGGTGTAAGAAGAAAACCCTCTAATTGGGGAATTCTACTATTTGAAATAGAGGAATTTGGGGACTCTATGAGTGGAAGGAGCCCATGGATGAAAGCTACAATACCTTGACTCCAATTACTAGCCTTAAATGGAGAAATTAAATCCTTAGCTTCAAAACCTAGTTGCATCTACTTCATCAAGTTCTAGAGAGAGAATATTTAAGAGGAGGTTTTGGTTTTCTTTTGGGATTTTGGAAGAATGAATTAAATGGGGTGAATTTGGGGGTAAAAAGGCTTATATAACGGTTCTAAATATAGGAAAAACGACATAGTATAAGAACTAATTAATTAGGGAAAGACCCAATTGCCCTTAAGCTAACTGTCAGTTGTTAACGATTTTCCAACCGACGGATCGTGGATGGACCTACAGTCCATCCAGGCGAACCATGGTTGGTGGTAAGAGACTTTCGTCTTGACCTATGACACCTCAACCATGGGGTGTGGACCAACCTACGGTCCGTAGGTCCCGCTGTGGTCTATACATGGACAGTTTCTGAGTGACCCACCGACGGACCTAGTCGACGGGCAGCGGCTTGACACATGAAACATCCTGGTAGACCAACGATCCTGGTTAGAAAGTTGAAATTTTGGGGCTCCAACCACTGACCACACCTACGGTTCGTGGTCCACTCCACTGGCCGTGGGTGGCTTGATTAACGTTTCAAAGACACTTCATCCAATTCTAAGTGCCAACAATCGTAAATAGGTATAAACCCAACTAAATGAGTTGGGATCGATCCCACAGAGTGTACCTTTCTTTTGAATTCAAGTATGAAATTATGATAGTGAGTTTTGCAGCTGAATAAATAAACTTTGAGGAATCTATGAACCAAACTCAAAGACGTCGTAACTATTCCAAGTGAATAATTGTCAAACTACCAAACCACTTCAACAATCAACAACAGATAATCAAATAAGGAGGAAATGCTTAAGGGATTGACTAACCAACTGGTAGATTCAAATCAACAGGTGCAGATCACTAACCAACCGTGTTAATTTGTTATGGGTAGGGTGGACTTTAGATAAGGCACTTTTCTCTCGAACAAATACCCACTGAGTTCTTTCGAACCTCAATGTATACCATAAGAAGACCAGCCCACAATCTCATCAAATCTACTCTCTCTCGAGCTAGATACAAAGGATGCACTGTCTCAAGCTGAAACCGTCAAGACCCACTAACTATGGATGCCAAGATACTATCTTAGCTCTACACTTCTTTCTCAAGAAAGCTTAAAACCCTGAAGTATATTGTGATAAACATGCAATATAGAAGTAAACCACAGTAATAACTTAGACCCACTTCAAATTAACATCGGAAATCAATAAATTCTAGCACCCACTAAATCAAACACAACAATTGGTTACAATGTCAAACTCCCAAGATTGGGGTTTTAGCCAATCATTATACAAAGACGAAATTCGATACCTACTACATGCTCCGTAGCTGGGTATTTAAAAATCAAAAGTTTACTAAGAAAAATCACCCCTCTATTACAATACCCAATTGAAAGATATAGTGAAAATTACTAAAAATCAACAATAGTAGTGTTTTTGCTCTCTTCCAAACATCAATTTATAGCAGTGTTTTTGCTCTCTTTCCTCTCTCTTTTTCTGTTTGTGTTGTCCTTTTTGCTTATTTGTGTCCTAGCTTTGTTCCTCAACCCACGTACCAGAAAATAAAGGATTTTTCATCAGTTCATTGCACAAACTTAGCATTTGAGGACACTAAATATCTATAAACAAGTCCCTAAATGAGTCCAAATCTCGAACTCATCAACATCCCCAACTTAAACTTTTTCTTGTTCTCAAATAAAACTCAAGTTCAGTAGTTCAAAAAGGATGTCGCAAAAAGTGCTACAAAAGACTTAATCATTAATGCACACAGCAAGACTCAATTTACTCCTGCAAGGATCAATTGTGCACTCAAAGATTCAAATTGTGACTCACCAATATCAAAGATGCTCAAGTTCACAATACTTACTTCAAATTCAAGTTCAAGTTCAACAAAGGTACTCAAATGCCCTCACAACAAAGATGATTCCATACTCACAGACTATTCTTCAATAATTTATAGCTTCGGAATCACATACGAGTCTCATACTCACAAAGATGAACACATGTATGACTTCACCCATATGTTTTCCCTTATTTTATAATCAACATTTGGTTCAGCTTACTCAAGATAAAAAAGGTCTTTTCAAGGCTTGTAACAGGGCTGAGTGTAAATGTTTGGTCATTTAGGCTGAGTGGCGACTACCCTCATGAAATGTGGTCTGCACATCACTTTTCTTTGTTTTCTTCGGTATTTTTACTCATGCTCAAAATTCACCCCATTATTCAACTTCCAATGGAATATCGGACAACCCATTTCTTTTGCAACTTTCACAACTTTATTTCACAACTTTTTCATTCTTTTTGTTTTGCTTTCTCTCTCTTTCTTTTTTATATGGAGGGGTTCCATCTTTTTTGAACACCATGGATCAAAAGGGGACTTCTTCACACTTCTTAATTTACTTTCTCTTTTCATCACACCCCCAAATTAGGATTTTGGCCGAAGTTGGCTATTCAAACAAACCAC
Organism: Solanum tuberosum; assembly: GCF_000226075.1. Taxonomy (NCBI): domain Eukaryota; kingdom Viridiplantae; phylum Streptophyta; class Magnoliopsida; order Solanales; family Solanaceae; genus Solanum; species Solanum tuberosum. The sequence continues at coordinate 1,254,197 of NW_006238970.1, read as the reverse complement.
ATTTCATGAGGATTATGGGTGAATTGATAAAGAGGGGTCACAAGTTTCTTCCAAGAAAAGGGTAAGGCTCAAAGGGGGTTCAAGCAAGGTTCACACAACTCACAAGGTTGGCCACAAAAGAGGTATATTGTCATATTGTTTCACACTTCAAAATTGTTGCCTAAGATCATTTCAAGAGTTTGCATCACCTAGTCAACCTGACCAACGGGGCAAATTCTAGGTGTCATCAAACAAGGTTCAAAGTAAGCTCATCACACAAGGCATTGGCACCAATATCAAGCTAGACACCACACTTTTGCTAGTGTGCAATACTCATCACACGAGACACATTTGATAATTGGCTAGTCACAACGAGATGTAAAAAGTTCACACATTGTCTATGCAATTTCATTTGGCCTCATCGTCTGCCTGAGACGAGGAGCCCGGGACAGTATCGGTGTGATCTGGGATGCTAAGGTCTCCGCCCTGTGCCTGCCCCACTGTGTCTGCAAGATCGGCTTCCAAGGGAGGTACCTCAACCTGAGGCTCTCTGCGAGGAGCTGCCACATTTGCCTCATCTCGAATAAGGCCGATGTCCAATGCCCCTGTAGGGTGGACTAACTTGTCACAATGCCAGATTGGCACTCCAGAGTCCCTGCACAAACGAAAAATTAGACAGGGGTAGGGGTAAGTAGTGGAGGTCCTGAATGCCCTCTCATGAATCTCTGCCAGCAGCATGCGGGAAAATTCAATCTCCACTCCTGCTACCAATGCCGCAACCATGACCGCTCTGTCCCAAGTGACTTGATTGTCAGTTTTTGTAGGCGACACTCTGTTACATACCAGCAGCCAGAAGAACTTGGCCACAAAATTTAATGTGGCCTTCCGGATGCCCAATCGTGGAGCAGCGACCCATTCCGCACGCTCGCCATCTGCAGCAATGTACCTGGCCAACCATAGTAGAACAGCCTCTCGCTGCTCAGTGTTCCTCTGGAAAGTGCCACTTCTCACAATGTCGCATCTGTAATCAAACTTTGCAGTGTTGATAGACCAGGAGTGACCCGTGGTGGGACCATAGAGAAAATGTCTGATCGTGGCAGGTGATATGTCCACCGGACAACCTCAAACCAACGTGGAAGTGAGAGGATCTTGAGCTAGGGGCTTTAACCGCTTGGTAATTGAATCGCGAAGAGTGGCAGCATATGAAGCATAGAATTCCCGCACAATCTCCTCGCTATACGTCCCTGGGTCTCGAGCCATCCAGTCACACTTGTGAAGGTCGAACACCCGGTGAATGTCCGGAACAACGTGCAAGCTCCCCGTGAGGACTCTGCGCTCCTCTGTAATTAGTTGGGTCATCTTCTGTTTGTCATTTACCATTTTGGCATCCCGATAAATTTGCCATTGGCCTTCTACACACCACCTATTTAGCTCGCCGGCTACTGGAGTGGGGTCATCATTCCGTGGTGTAGGTATGGGCTCCGAGCTAGTTGCCTCATCAGACGAGGCTGCTTGGTCATTTTCACCAGATCCTGTGGCTGATTTAGCACTGGACCCTGCAGCATGGGCATACTCGGATCCTGAAGGATGGGCAGACTCAAATCCAGACATAGATCCCTCCTCTGAACTGGAAGCAGCCCCAGTTGGTGATCCGATCAGCGTGTGCTCTTCATCAGACTGGGAGACAGTGACTACGTCGGGAAACACCTTTTGGGGGATGCCTCTGGTGACACGGGGTGCAGTGGGAGAAGTCCGTGTGTTGGGAGGAACGTATGCTGGATCAGTTTCCATATCCGTGTCCTCATCGATTAACCTGAAGCTAGGAGCAACAGATTTTGACTTGCCGTGTTTTGAGTAGGTTATTAACTTCTTGGGTGGCATCGTACCTGTGGATGCAATATTAGTGCCAAAACTAACCATACACAAACAAAAAAAACTTTTATAATTGTTAACGACCCTCAACTAAGTCCAAAGCAGATTTCAGATAGATGCTACAGTGGCCATCCACGGAGGAGACCTACGGTCCGTAGACTGATCTACAGTCCGTTGATCTCTTCCGTGGATCAGGGGGCCATCAATATAGGTCGCAGATGGAAACCACGGATGTGCAGAACGGTCCGTAGATCCATCTACGGACCGTAGTCCACTTCCGTGGTTTCACACTTTGTGAAATTTTTCATGTGCATCCACTCACGAACCTCATCTACGGTCCATAGATGGATCTACATTCTGAAGACGGGGTATCGTGGATGCCATCTGTGCCAGGTATCAGCCTAATTTTTTATTTATTTAGGATCATACAGTTTTTGGTCCTTATTTTTTCAACATTAACGAAACCTCATCATGCATTTCAACATTCAATTATACTAGTTCTTCATTCTTAGGGTTCCGTATGATCATTTTACCAAATAGTTTAGACAATTTTTGGAACCCTAAGTCAAAACTTACACTTAGACTTACATTCACATACAATAATGCTACACAATCACTATCTATCATTCCAAGGGCAGTGTAAGTTTCAAGTTTATCATGCAATTTCATCTAACAATTACCCAAGGTTAAGACCCGACTCCCGACTTTCTATATTCAATCTATGAATCGAAATTCAAAGTGAGGGGAAAGTCTATTACCTTACAAGCAACGAGGAGTGGGGTGATTGCGTGACGACACTAAACTTAGCAAGACCAAGGAGTCACCTCTTCGTGACTAACCAAACACCGGACCCTTTTTGTGGACTATGGAATGAGTTGTATTTGAAATGAAAAGGAAGTTGGGGAATTATGGAAGGGATGATATTATGGGGGAGTTATGGAGTGATTTTGGGAGGTAATGGGATGGTTGAAACGGTTTTGGAAGTAATGGAGGGAAGAGGAATGGTTTAAAACACATGGGGGTTTTTAAATAAGGGGGTCCGGGTCGGGTCAGACAGCCTGAGGGTTTGGACTCACGAGACCCCGTCTATGGTCCGTGAGTCGATCTACGATCCATAGATCAGGACCGTAGATCACTCTTACACTTAGAAAATTTAGAGGCTTACTTGGGATCTACGGACACTATCCACGGTCCGTGAATTAAACGACGGACCGTCGATGGAGTCCATAGACCTCTGCACCAGACCATTTTCTGCAGATTTTTCGTGGTGTACCTGCACATGTAGCAACCAATAGGCTATTCTTCTTACATTTTCTGGACACTTTTTAGACACGGACCCTATTTTAATTCTAGCCAACACTAGTACAAACTAAAACAACTATCAAATTTGATACAGGGAAGAAATCAAACAAAGAAAACTACTAGTAAATGACTATATCCTATCGTTGGCTAGATTGTACATCTTGGGTTGCCTCCCAAGAAGCGCTTGATTTAACGTCGCGGCACGACGCAAGCCTCTTCATTACTCAGACTTCATCAAGATGATAGGCTCAATCACTTCTTGCACAGTTTCAGCATTTCCTAGATAGATCTTGATCCTTTGCCCGTTTACCATGAACCTTGTTCCATCCCTATTTTCAAGCTCAACCGCTCCATGAGGGAGCACTTTTGTGAGAAAAAATGGCCCGGTCCATTTGGACTTGAGTTTGCCTGGAAAGAGGCACAACTTAGAGTTGAGTAGAAGCACAAGATCACCAACCACAAATTCACGCTTTTCAATTCTTTGATCATGATACCTCTTCATCTTCTCTTTGTACAAGGCTGAACTTTCATAAGCTCTTAGGCGAAACTCATCAAGCATATTCAAGTCATTTATCCTTTGATTAGATGCGGCGCCCAAATCCAAATTTAACTTCTTCATTGCCCACATAGCCTTATGCTCTAGCTCTACTGGTAAATGACAAGACTTCCCATATACAAGTTTGTAAGGAGACATACCGATGGGGGTCTTGTATGCAGTGTGATATGCCCATAGAGCATCATCGAGCTTCCTTGACCAATTCGTTCTATTGGCATTCACACTCTTTGCCAATATCTGTTTGATCTCTCTGTTGGATACTTCAACTTGACCGCTAGTCTATAGATGGTAAGGAGTGGCTACATTGTGACGGACACCATATTTCTCAAGTAGTACCTTGAACAACTTATTACAAAAGTGAGAACCTCCATCGCTAATAATAGCCCTCGGTGTACCAAATCTGGAGAAGATATTCTTTTTCAAGAATGCGGTAACACTTTTACCTTC
>NW_006238970.1:1248982-1250002 GCF_000226075.1 Solanum tuberosum | reverse complement strand
TTCGATACATAATCCACCGCAACAAGAATATACTTCATCCCATATGAGCTCACAAATGGACCCATAAAATCAATGTCCCATACATCAAACAATTCGATCACCAGTATAGGATTCATAGGGAGCTCCTGCCTCTTTGAAATCCCTCCTTCTCTTTGGCAACGATCGCAAGACTTGGCGAAATCATGAGCATCTTGGTGGATGGTAGGCCAGTAGTATCCACACTGCAAAATCATAGGTGCAGTCCGAATACCACTATGATGCCCACCAACGGGCGATGAATGGCATGCTTCAAGTACACTCAATATCTCAACCTCGGGCACACAACGACGAATCATCCCATCAGCATAACTACGATACAAATAAGGTTCATCCCAAAATAATTTCTTCACATCATGCATAAACTTTTTCTTTTGGTAAAAAGACAAATCGGGGGGAACAATATCGCTTGCCAAATCTGATAGGTGCAATAACCAACTTCTCCTTCAGCTCTCCAAATGCTCTATGACAAGCATCATCAAAATAGAACTTACTCTCCTTCTCGAGCAGTTTGCACAACGGATGTGCAATTTTTGAGAAATCTTTGATGAATCTCCTATAAAAACCTGCATGCCCAGGTAAACTTCTAACACCTTTTATTGAAATGGGTGGCAGAAACTTTTCTATTACCTCAACTTTAGCCCTATCAACCTCAATACCTTTTTCTGAAATTCGATGCCCCAACACTATACCTTCTTTAACCATGAAGTGAAATTTCTCCCAATTAAGCACCAAGTTGCAGTCTTCACATCTTTTAAGCACCTCGGCCAAATGATCTAGACAACGATCAAAAGAATCTCCTACAACTGAAAAATCATCCATGAACACTTCAATAGTGTCCTCCACCATATCAGAAAATATCGACATCATACACCGCTGGAAGGTAGCTGGAGCATTGCATAACCCAAATGGCATCCGTTTGAAAGCAAAAGTCCCATATGGGCAAGTGAAGGTGGTCTTCTCTTGGTCTTCTAGAGCTATAGA
>NW_006238970.1:1248742-1248899 GCF_000226075.1 Solanum tuberosum | reverse complement strand
CAACCCTTTCCTGCAAGTCTATCCAACATCTGGTCCATGAATGGCATAGGAAAGTGATCCTTTTCTGTCCAAGAATTCAACTTCTGGTAATCCATACAAACTCTCCATCCAGTAACAGGCCCCATTGGAACAAGCTCATTTTTTTCATTTGGAACCA
>NW_006238970.1:1247614-1247848 GCF_000226075.1 Solanum tuberosum | reverse complement strand
ACATAGTGACCCTCTCGGTTGTAATTTCCATAGTTCCGAACTTGGTTTCCTTGACCTTGCGCCAATTTTCCGTGTCGGATCCTTGGACATTTGGTCAAAAATCCCCCGTCTGATCATTCACAGCATAAGCATTCTCTTCATAGTAACACTCTTCAACTGGTGGTGGAGTTCTAGATAAGTAATTCACAGCATTTACCTTTTCTGCTCCTCCGCTCACATGCTTCAATACCAACC
>NW_006238970.1:1247022-1247259 GCF_000226075.1 Solanum tuberosum | reverse complement strand
GCCCACCCAATAGCTCGCGTGAACCTTTTTAACACAGTCACCAAGCACTCTACTTGTCACGCATTCAAATCGGCCGCAATGATGACCGGCAAAGTATTCTCTTAGCCAAAGTTTACATACCTTAAATGCGGTGGTAGAGCCTTAAGCTCTAATTTCAGTGCCTCCACAATAGATGGTATTGCGGGTGGGGACTCGCGATTCTTCATGTCTAATTCATACTTCTTTGGTTTGGGCCGG
>NW_006238970.1:1244092-1245176 GCF_000226075.1 Solanum tuberosum | reverse complement strand
GTAATGCTACAAAATTGTTGACCCTATCTTTGTGATTGAGCTTCTTGGACACAGGATAGTACTCCGCTCGGAACACATCCGCTAGTTTGCCCCATGTAAATATTGAGTTATAAGGAAGCTCAGTGAACCATACTGCAGCATCGCCTGTCAGTGACAGAGGAAACACTCATAATCCAATGACATCCAGATCCAAGTCTGGTCTTCCTACACAACTTTTGCAAACCACCCTTAGCTTGGCTAAGTGAGCATGTGGATCCTCCGATGGCGATCCTGAGAATAAGTCTCTGGCTGTAGGCATCTGCATCAAACTACTAGTCACCACAAATGTGTGCCCTGGAGGTACAGGGGGTAAGACAATAGGTCCATCAGAGTCTGCTATATTCATATTTCCCCGATAGTTGTCATGTTGTCGTGGGCCTAGTGGATCCTGCGCCCTCAACGCATCCCCCACTCGATTTTCAGCAGGAACCTGGTTGTCCCCACCAACTACCATCTGTTGTTGTAACTCAACTGCTTCATCTAGATTTCCTCCGATAGGATCAATTTGATCTCTTGGATTGTTCATCCTTCGCAAAATGTGGTTCAGCTCTGGATCGTAAGGAGTAAGTGGTTCACACTAGCTCCGTGTACTTGGCATACACTAGAGTCGGAACCTCAGAGAGACAAAAACAAAGAGAAAAGGTAAAATTAGGAAATATTTGACTAACGTTCAATAATGTAGTTAAAATAAATCTAAAAGCCAAATTCCCCGGCAGCGGCGCCAATATTTGATACGCTTAAATTACACCTCCCTACAGAAGTATAGGCGATCGTTATCAAGTAAAGAACCCAACTTGTAGGTTGGGATCGATCCCACGAGGAAAATGGTTTAGACCTTACTTTAACCAACAATTATATTCAATTAGCCAAAGTACTTCCAGAAACAAGTAATAAAAAGGGGGGAATTTGTAAAACAAATTGTAAGAATTCAGTAAGTAATCAATAAACAAAAGTCAATTTCGGTTGTTATCAAGATGAGAAAATTAACTAGGGTAAACGTGTTCCCCACAAGCTCATAACGCAGTAATCCTAGTAATAGCAATCC
>NW_006238970.1:1220868-1243170 GCF_000226075.1 Solanum tuberosum | reverse complement strand
CCTGCTGATCTACGGTCATCACCTACGGACCGTGAATGGACCTACGGTCCGTAGATCACCTCCGTGAATGCCCTTTTTTTGTATTTCTTTCAGCTTTCTCTATATTTCCGCGCCTGAACATCTTTCCTGCAAGATATGATTAAAACACATAAAAACCAATATAAAAAAGGCCCTAGACACACACAACTTGTAAGTGAAAATGTAATTAGAAATACCGTAAACTCACGGTATATTAGTAACTTCTCAATCACTTCAATCTTTGCTTTATCAACCTCCAGCTCTTTTTGTGACACTTTTGTGACCAAGAACTATACCTTCCCTAACCATGAAGTGGCATTTTTCCCAATTTAGGACGAAATTTATCTCTACACATCTTTGAAGAACTAGTCCCAAGTGTGCTAAACATACTTCAAAAGTGTCACCCACAATCGAGAAGTCATCCATGAAGACTCCATTGAATCCTCCACCATGTCAGCGAAAATAGATAGCATGCAACGTTGAAACGTTGCCGGAGCATTACGTAACACGAACGACATCCGTTTGAAATCAAAAGTTCCATATGGGCAGGTGAATGTGGTTTTCTCTTGGTCTTCCGGAGCAATGGAGATTTGATTATAACCGGAGTACCCATCCAAAAAGCAATACCATCCTCTTTCTGAAAGGCGGTCATGCATCTTATCCATGAAGGGAATGGGGATTATTTTTTTCGGTCCATGAGTCCAATTTCCGATAATCCATGCATACTCGCCATCCGGTTACAGTTCTCATAGAAACAAATTCACCCTTTTCATTTGGGACTACCGTGATCCCTCCTTTTTTTGGTACACATTGGACCAAACTCACCCACTTACTATCCGCAATAGGGTAAATCACCCCTGCATCCAACCACTTTATTATCTCCTTGTTCACCACTTCTTGCATAGGTAGTTTCAATCTCCTTTGATGCTCAACACTCGACTTACATTCACTATCAAGCTGAATTTTTTGGGTGCAAATGTCGGGTGGAATGCCCACAATATCAGAAATTGTTCATCCAATTGCTTTGATATACTTTTGCAATACTTGAAGGAGTAACACCACTTGTAATTGAAGCAAGTCGGCCGCAATAATTACATGTAAAATGTTATTAGCCCCCAAGAACACATATCGAAGATGGGATGGGAGTACTTTCAACTCAAGCTTTTGTGGTTCCTCCGTTGATGGCTTTGAGGGAGGATTTCCCCAAATTTTAGATCAATTTTGAGCTTTAATGGAGCCTTTGAATATTCTCCCAAATCGAAAAGGGCAGCTATGACCTCATCATAACCTTGGACTTCCGACTCATCATAGTTTGCAAGCACCTCTTCAAGTGGCTCATTCATGTACATTAAATGGCTAACACTAGCCACGGCTTCATCAATCACATCAATAGTAGAAACCACATGAATATCGCTGGGGTGCTTCATAGGTTTACACACATTAAGGGTTACTTCATCTTCATTCACCCGGAACTTTAACTCTCCACTTTCAACATCCACTAGTGCTCTTCCGGTTGCTAGGAAAGGCCTTCCCAAAATGATGGGAATTTCGGTATCAATCTCGCAATCAAGGATAACAAAATCAACCGGAAAGATGAATCGGTCAACCTTTACCAATATATCATAGAGTATTCCCACGGGGTACTTGATAGATCGATCTGCCATCAAAAGCCTCATTGTTGTAGACTTTGGTTCACCCAATCCAAGTTGCTTATAGACTGGATATGACATTAGGTTTATACTTGCTCCCAAATCACATAAGTCCTTGGTGAATTGGAGCATGCCGATAGTGCAAGGAATGGTGAAGGCTCTGGGTTCCTCTTTTTTATTATCATCTCATTAGTCATAATTGCACTACAACTATGAGAGACTTCAATTGTTTTAAAATCCAAGCTTCTTTTCTTTGTGACTAACTCCTTCATAAACTTGGCATAACCCGACATCTCCAACAATGGCTCCACTATAGGGAGATTAATCAATAATGTCTAATCACCGATAAGAATTTCTTGAATTTCTTATCCTCATTTTTCTTCCTAAGACGTTGGGGAAACAAATGCGTTATCTTGGGAAGAGGTTTCACCACCTTTGGCATTGGAGGGCTTTGTTGGATATGTGTCTCTTCTTCCTCAAGACCTGTATCTTCTTCGTGAGCTGGTGCCTCATCATTTCCCTTCAGATCACCTACCGCTACCTTCCCACGATGTGTAACAACAACTAGGTCTCTATCACCATCCTCCCCTAAATCTTTGATGTGTGTAGTGATGTTGTCCCTCATTATCTTTGGTTTCAATTGTACTGAAAGTAGATCCAATTGACCTTCAAGTAGTTTGATTGTATCAACGTGAGAGTTCACTTTAATTTTAAAGATGAGAAATCAGATTTTATACCTTTTAGAAAATCATTCGAACCCTCAACTTTGTCAAGGATTCGCGCCAATAGATCATCCAATCGGGAACTTCTTTCACTCCCCTTTTACTTCGGGCTGTCACTTGTTTGAGTGTGATCTTCTTCATAATCATCCACGCTTCTCCAATAATCACTTTGCTTAGCCCATTCTTGATAGTATCTTCATTGCTCTTCCTCTTTGTGAGCATTCCAACCTTTATTCCCACCTCACTGTAAATAGCGTGGGTGGAAACACTCCTCCTATCCCTTGAAATTCCAACCTTGATTCTCCCCCAACTTTGAATAACCCGAGGAAGAACCCTCCTCAACTCTAAACACTCCACTTGTTCCCTTAGGCTTCTTCACATTCTCTAACACATGTTCTTGTAGTATCACCATTTGGGCTAACATCTTCTTGATGTTCACGTCCCTTTCTCTTTCCTTATCAAGTTGCTCTTGAGTTATTCTAAAACAAAAAGGCAAAACTTGATCTTCTTGAGTGTCTTGATTTATTTTCGTCATGTCATCAAGAAGAAATGAAGCCACTTCAAATGATTGCAACATTATTCCACCTCGAACCAATTGATCAGCCACTCATTTATTTATCGAATCAAGACTCCGATAGATATATTGGAGTAGCAAATCATTTGGTAGACCGTGAGTTGGGCATCGAAGTAGGGTTTTCTTAAACCTCAGTCACGTTTCCTGGATGGGTTCTCCCTCCAATCGCTTAAAACCTTGAATGTTATATGTGAGTTTCATCATCCTCAACGGAGGAAAGAACTTCATATTGAATTTCATGGTGAGCTCATCCCACGATGTTATAGAATTCATTGGCAACTCAACCAACCATTTGCTAGCCTCCCCTATCAAATATAGTGGAAATAACCTAAGCCGAGTTGATTCTTTCAACACATTCTTGAATGAAAACTGACTACAAATATCTATAAAATTTCTCATATGCTCATGTGGATCTTCATGAGTCAACCCTCCATAGAGTCCCTTCATTTGGAGGAGATGAAGAGTTGTGCTCGTGCGATCAAATATAGCATCTTTTTCAGCTAATGGTAGGCAGAGTGCACCAATTCCACCCAATTTGATTGGATTGTGCATACTATTAACATCATCAACATTATCTCGGTGACCTGTTTGGCTACCATCCATCTATGTCTCACTCATTCTTACTTCTACTCAACACAACAAACACAAACACAACACAACCTAAATTGAATCAACTACAACATACAATTTCACAAGTTAAACTTTGATAAAAGAACTCTAAACAATGATACTCCCCGGCAGCGGCGCCATTTTGATTAACGTTTCAAAGGCACTTCATCCAATTCTAAGTGTCAACGATTGTAAATAAGTATAAACCCAACTAAATGATTTGGGGTCGATCCCATAAAGAGTATCTTTCTTTTGAATTCGATTATGAAATTGACATTTCTTTTGCAGCTGAATAAATAAACAAACTCAAAGATGTCGTAACTAATCCAAGTGCATAATTGTAAAACTACCAAACCACTTCAATAATCAACAAGCGACAATCAAATAAGGAGGCAATGCTTGGGGGATTGACTAACCAACTGGTAGATTCAACTCAATGGGTGCAAATCACTAACCAACCGTGTTATTTTGTTATAGGTAGGGTGGACTTTAGATAAGGAACTTTTCTCTCAAACAAGTACTGTATTTCCACTGAGTTCTTTCGAACCTCAATGTATATCATAAGAAGACCAGCCCATAATCTCATCAAATCTACACTCTCGAGCTTGAAATAAAGGATGGAACTTAGGTTTCACTTTCTCAAGCTGAAACCGTCAAAACCTACTAACTATGGATGCCAAGATACTACCTTAGCTCTACACTTCTTTCTCAAGCAAGCATAAAACCCTGAAGTATATTGCAATAAACATGCAATATAGAAGTAAACAACAGTAATAACTCAAACCCACTTCAAATTAACACCAGAAATCAATAAATTCTAGCACCCATTAAATAAAACATAGCAATTGGTTACATTGTCAAACCCCAAGATTCGGGTTTTAGCCAATCATCGTAGAAAGATGAAATTCCATACCTGCTACATGCTCCATAGTTGGGTATTTGAAAATAAAAAAGTTTACTAGGAAGAATCTCCCCTCTATTACACCCAATTGAAAGATATAGTGAAAATTACTAAAAATCAACAATAGTAGTGTTTTTGCTCTCTTTCTTTTGTTCCTCACAATTTTTGAATGCTTTCTCTCTCTTCCAAACATCAATTTATACTAATCTAGAGTGTGGCTTTTTGGGGCCAATCGACGAGGAAAGTCGGGCGTCGCCGACCTTTCGGTGACTTTCCGATCGTCTTTTCATCTCGCCTTCATTCTTCACGTTGTCCTCGTCCAACCACTGTAAATTTAGGCAATCCAAATTGGGATCACCCTTTTGTTCAGCGATGCGCCCTTTAGTATTTTAGCCCGTAAATCTGTATTCACATGGCTCTTCATCCGTACTTTCGGAGACATGGTCGTCCTTCGCCGATGCAGTCGGCAAGTCGCCAAATGGAAATGTAGTTCGCTGAAGTTTTTCCTATTACAGACTCAGTATTCTGTAAATTAAGGCGATCCAGGAGTAACTCGGCGATCATCAGGGTTGTTTTCCCTTTTTTTTTTCCAGCTTGTGTTGTCCTTTTTGCTTATATGTGTCCTTGCTTTGTCCTAAACCCGTGTACCTGAAAAGCAAGGATTTTTCATCAGTTCATGGCACAAACTTAGCATTTGACGACACTAAATATCTATAAACAAAGCCCTAAATGAGTCCAAATCTCGGACTCATCACCGGCGTGGTTTGGCTGCACCAACACCTGGAAAGCTGCTATATATACCTTTTTTGGATAAGGAGCGTTACAACTTTTCATTCTTTTTCATTTGAGAACTCAAAACTGACTTTTCACTCACTTTATTCGGAATCCCCATTATTTCTTCAACTTCTCTTTTTCATTTCCAATTTTCAAAATAGCTCACCACAATATTTTTCTTTTCCCTTTATTTTAAAGTGAATAGGTAAGAAGTAGAAAGCCCATATCAATCCATCTCCATAAGAGACAATATGAGTAAAAGATAGGAATCCAATTCTTCATCCAATCTCTGTTCCAGATTCTAGTCTTACCAAGTCACCTCTCTCTAAGGCTAAATAGCTAAATATTCCCATACTCTTTTTCTTATTTTCTTCATTCTTTCATGTCGAGCTTTCGAAAGCCACTGGGGAGGGAGAATGAACGATCGACTGCTAAAGATCTTGATTAAAGCATTGATAGCTTTGCAGAGGAGAAAAACTATTTATGCTTGGCCACATGTTTCATCATTCTTTATTTTAGCTCGGTACAGAGGAAAGAGGGAGCAACTTAACCCACCCAGTCCTGCCTTTAGGAAGGAATGTAGGAAAGGAAAGCACTTGGAAGAGGCTGGACTTTGGCTTTAGGAAGAAAGCCCGACTTCGAAGCTCAGCTTAGCCCAGGACTTGGGAATAGAGCTAAGGAAAGGCACCCTGGATCGAGAGATCCAGTACTACTAGGAGGGGAAGGAGAACCTTATCCCGTTACTCACTTTAGTCATGGAAGGCAGGCAAAGAAAGCTCACTTGAAGAGCTACCAGGGCAGGGAAGGTAGTCAGCTTAGTAATTGGAACATCCATTGGGCAAGTGAACTCCCTTTAAGGACAGAAGCTCATCCAAACCTCGTTCTTTTGTATTATTAGTTTGTTGGAATAGATAATATACATATATGATCAGATGCATATGTAGGGAAGGACTGCTTAGAGTTGGACACAGATGAGCCCAGTGCATTGTACCGATGGATAAGAGAACTGAGCTGGCCTAAAAAGTGCTTGGGCGCTCTACGTACGATGTAGACTCCATCAGATACATATCAATTTCTTTCTGATGGATCAGTATCTATCAAATTTGTTCCTATCTAACGGAATGCTATTGGACTTAGAGGCGATTAGAACTTCTAGAGTATGAGAAAAAGTTCCCTACACTGAAGATGTTGATTCTCCCTCTCCTTCTCCTGCCATATGAATGAACTCTTAAGGGAAGCTCCCGTGCCCCAATCTATTAGGAGGGGTTCCTTCCTTTTGTAACAAACTTCGAAGTTGAGTCTCATTTCATCTTTCTTTGCCCTTCATTGGGCATTCATTCCTCCTTCCCTTCCACACCCCTAGCTTAGGCTTTTGTCCTTAGTTGGCTATTAAAACATAACAATGCTTCAATTTTTTTTTATTACAAGGTAGGGACAATTTGGCTCAAGATGTTTTAATTTGGTTTTGTCAACAAATGATTTAGGCTCAAATTGATGCCAAAATGGATGCACACCCTAGAGAAGTAGTTACAATTTATGTGGAAATTTAGGTTCCCCCTTAGAATTGTTTTCCAAGATCATGACTTAAGTTAACCAAGGTTTAGACAATTAGACTAACAAAGAAAAATTAGGATTCCACACACATACTTTCATGTGAGACTGAACCACACATGACACTTTGAAATACATTCATTTAGCACAACCCGAAAAGATAAAATGCGTATGTATGATGTTCATTTCAAGGCTCACATAAAAACACAGTTAGTCAACAAAAGATTCAAAGAGATATCTCAAAAGTGCAACCACATCAATTTCATTCTTGCAACACCCACACTATACATCATGCTCATCATGAGTACTATTCAAGACATCGATATTGAACATAATCAATCCTTAAAATAGTCTCAATTAAAACTCAAGAATTTCACAATTTTCAAAATCCATGGGGTAGTTTATAATTTGAGAAAAACAAAAGAGGCAACAAGATATAAACATAAACCAAATGAAACACTCTAATATAAGCAAAAGTAAAAAATCCAATCATCCAAAACTTAAAAATAACAAAACACAAAGCAAAAGGGGAATATTGGCACAAAGGCCCTCACCCTAACAAAAATAAAAGTAATTTCCTCAATGAAAGAGTACAAAGTACGGGAGGAAGTGTCATAATGTCCCCTTGACATGCTAAGCTTATGGAGTTCAATCAATGGGAGGAATCTCTGGAGGAGTAGAATCATTTGGGGCATCAATGTCCGGTAATAATATTACATGTAGCAGCAATTTGGCATCAACTTGGGCACCAATGCCCTGCACATCATGGGAGGAATGGTAGAGTCTAAAGAGACTCCACAAGTGCAAACTGCGGAGGTCTCCTGAACGGATCTCTCTAAGGTAGCCTTGACAATCATCTCCTCAGTGTCTTGCAACACCATAAGTGTCTTCACAATCCCATGCTCATCCTCAACTCTCCTCAGCTAATCCTCATCGATCTCCTCGGTGAAATCATCATCAGGCCACTCATCATCATCAACTACATTCTCAACAAAATTGCAACACCCTCAACTATTCTACTTTGTTTCACACTAGAAGAACGCTAACTATAGGGCATAGTTTGTGGCATGTAGGATGGAACGTCTGGTAGGGGAACATCACCCCATAGAATTGAAATATCAGTAGATCGCAACTGGTCTACATCCAAAAAGTGTTTGGCCGAAGCCAAAAAGGTAATATGTTGACCTCTCATAGTGTCAAGCACACTAGAAATACCTTTGGACTCCTCTTCTTCCTCTAATCGAGCAGTGAGGTTATTCAACCTCATCCTGTGGGACTCAACCAATTTCTCACAATGGGTCATCCTATTCCTCAAAGGGGTCATCACCCTCTCAATCTCCATATCAATCACCGTTGGCATGTCCTTCTCAGCCTCTGATAAATCAATGGTTGAGTCAAGGGATCATGGGAAGTAGTAACGGGAGAAGGCACAATAGCAACATCAGTAGTAGTAGTAGTAAGAGTGGGAGGCACACTGGGAGATACGCGTTCCTGCTCCATAGAAGGAGCAGATGTGGTGGCATCGGAAGCCAAAGCTGCTGGATCAACTACCGGTGTCCCACAATGATGTATTCTCGATCAATGATAGTGCCCACTAATACCACCTTGGGATGTCAAAGGATAGATTCATTATGTGAGGGCATGATATTTCTGCTAATGAACTCGAACCAGTACCGGGCCACAATATCTACCATTCAAATCCCTCTAAACCTGCTATGTTATCCCTTTAAATCCGCTATTCTATCACAATATTGTTCTCTACAATTACTGCAACACATTTGTATAATTTCACTTATTTACAACACTAAATACATTAATATATACAATCATTCTCTATTAATTCATCATGTTCGATCAAAAGCATCAATTTGCCTAATAGAAATTGATAGCGGTGTCATGCAATGGATTTTGTAAATGCATCAGCTATATGAAGACCACTATACATGTGCGGAAGGGTAATGACTCTTTTATCTACAACTTTTCGTATATTATGACAATCTTCTTCAATATATTTGGTTCTCTCATGATAAACCAGATTAGTAGCAATCTGAATAACACTAGTAGTATAAGAATGGTAAAGAGTAGGATTAGATTGAAGAAATCCTATCTCAGCAAGTAATCAACAAAGCCATACAACCTTAGCGCAAGCAGTAGACATAGATCAATATTCAAGCTTTGTTGATTAGTTGGATACACAATCTTTTTTCTTACTCTTCCAAGATATCAATGATTTTCCAAAAAACATGCACTAACCAATGATTAAACGACGAGTATCAGGACATCGTGCCTATTAAGAATCACTAAAAGCAGTAAAACAAATAGTAGAAAATCCAGGAAAGAATAACCCATTAGTAGATTTTCATAGAAGATACCTAATGATGCGAGGAACTGTTAGGAGATGTAGATTTTGGGGAGCTTGCATACATTCCATGTAGGTGATAAGAACAAATTAGGCGGAGGTTTCATATAAATATCTTCTTTAGGATCACAATGGATAATTTTTTTTTGATATCAATTGTATGAAGAGACCAATTTTGTGAAGAAGCAATGGCAATAATTGTTCGCACCATAGTCATTTTTCTACTGGTGCAAAAGTCTCTTCATAGTCCACATCATTCTCCTATTTATTACCAAGAACAACAAACCAAACTTTGTATTGATCAAGAGTTCCATTAGAATGAATTTTATTTGAATAATCCCATTTACATCCAATTGGACGGACATTTGAAGGCCATGAAACCCCATGTGTTATTTTCTTTAGAGGACAAAAGTTCTTCATCCATAGCTTTCTGCCAATATTCATACTGGCAAACTTGTGAGTAAGATGTTGTAGCAGAAATGGTGGATAAAGTAGAGGGAAAGGCATACCAATTAGGAATACCAGATACTCCAGTTGATCACCGAGTAGGCTTAGGAGTATTAGACCTTGAAGAATTCTAAAAGCCTAGTTATGGTGCAGTTTCAGGACGGGTAGAGTTGGCTGATGTCGTTCATACACAAATCCAAGTTTGAACAAGTTAAAAGAAAATGACAATTCCTCAAAAGTAGGATGAAGAGTATAAATAGAAGATGTCTCGCCGTGAGTAGAAAATAATGCCAATTTTCAAAGAAAATGACATTTTAGAAACACAAAATTTCTCAGAACATGGATCATAGCAAATAAAACCTTTCTTTGAAGTACCATAACTCAAAAGTACCTTTAGTAGACTGAACAAAAAAGTTTATTATGGTGAGAAAAAGGAAGACGCACAAAAAAACACAACGAAATGTATGAAAATTATCGTAGCTAGGATTTTGGTAATGAAGACGATAATATGGAGACTCAAGATTTTGAACTTTATATGGTAGTAGATTAATTAATAGAAAACAATAGCCAATGCTTCCACCCAATACTTGGAAGGGATAGAGGACTCAATCAACAATGTACGAGAGACATCTGAATATTGACAATTTTTAAGCTTAGGAACCATATTTTGTTGTGGTGTATATGGACAAGAGCTTTGCGAGATAATTCCATTCTCAAGATAGAATTTATTTTAATTCATAAGACTTATATTCTCCACCACGATGAGATATTAATAATTTGATGCCTATAAAAATTGAGTCTCAATCTAAGCGAAAAATTTCTTGAATATGGAAAATACCTCATATTTGGATTGAAGAAAATATACACATGTAAACCGACTATAATTATCTATGAATGTCATAAAGTACTTGAAATGCATGAGAAAAATTGGTGAAATTCCCCAAGCATCATTATGAATAACATTAATACACTTTGTAGCATGACTACCAAAATTAGGAAAAGGAAGAGTTTTACTTTTTCCTAATTTAAAAGTACAACAATCAATGGAAGCAGTTTAAAATTGAGTTTTATTCCCTAATAAACAAGAATTAGATAAATGAGACAACATAATAGAATTTGGATGTCCTAGACACTTATGCCAAACCTCAGTCTAATCAGTTGTAGAAGTACAATCAAAGAATAGAACATGAGGAATGAAACAGTGTCTAAGAAACAATCTTCCAACTTTAGGCCCCTTTGCAATTGTCATCCTCGACACCTGATCCTACAAAAGACAACAATTACAAGAAAAATTTACATCACAATTGTTATCCACCAATTGTCCAACTGAAATAAGACTAGTTGAGAGCTTTGGTCAAATAAAATCATTTTTGATTGTTGGAGTAATATCCCTAACCATGGTAACTGGTAAATTACTACCATTTGCAATCTATATTTCTGATGGACCTTGATACTCACGAACATTTTTAGTATACTTTTTGAGTTGGTCATTTGATTGGAAGCACCCAATCAACAATACTAAATTTAGATGTAATATTATTACTTTGTAATCCGAATGTTGAAAAAGGTTGAAACGATCATTTGTACCATTTCAAGAGTAAGAGCTCTTCATGAAGATGAGTTATCAATAGTGGAGCCATTTGTCCCAGCTTGAAAAGCAATTACCCTACGATTTTGAGGGCACGTAGGAAATACGTTATTAATGTGTCCTTCCTTACAATAATTACACAACTTCTTACAACAATTGCTAGCAATATGACTATATTTCTTGCAACTGTAGCATTGAGTTCTAGTCATATCCTTTACCGTGAGAAACAAATGCAACAGTGACATCATTTTCTTTCTTTTAAGCATTTTGTGGGAGAAGATGGTACTCTTAATGAAGTAGTTCCCTAAAACAAACATCCAAGGAGGGAGATGGATCATATGTTCATCAAGTTAGAGCGAACACTCTCAAACTCAGACCGTAATTTCATTAGAAAATTATCTTTTTTTGCTTTGCTCATGACCTGCCTCAATTACAAACAATTATTAGAAGGTATTTTGGCATAAAGAATATTTGTAAATTCAGCCCATAAGTATCGGAATCCAAAATAATAATCCTCAACAGAGAGACCTCGTTTAGAGTAGTTAGCAATTTAAAACTCTATTTTCAAGCATCTTGTTTTATTATCTTGGTTGTAAAACTTTCGTATATAATCCCACATAGCCTTATTTATCTAATAAGGCCATAGATTAGGAACAATAAGAAGGTTAATTGACCCCTAAAATCCATGTCATTACCTGATCATCTTTAATCCTCCATTCACCTAACTTGGTAGGATCAGTTGGAGCAAGATCACTACAATCTATATGACCCCATATATTTTTTCCGGTGACCAAAAACCAAAATTCCCATAAGAATAATTATTTCCATTGAAAAGAACATTGAAGGATTCAAGTGATGTGAATTCAGGCTTTTGAATAGCTACAAAAACTAGAAATACAATGACTCAAGAAAAAACTAGAATGACCAAGACCAAGAGTCCTAGGCATTAAGGACTAATTGTCGACGAATAGTCAACAAAAAACACATTTAAAATAAAATAAAATCTATGAAACATGACATCAAAGAGAAAGATTTAATACCATGTAAAGATTTTGATGAATGCTTCTCAAAGTGACCGTCTTTCCTTTATATATAGAGTATACACATTACACATCCTTAAAGATCCGTTATTCCTATCCCTAAAGATAAACTATTCAATCCCTCTCAATCTTCCCCTTAAATCTACTATGCAATCTCTCCATATCCGCTATTCTATCACAATATTATTCTCTATGATTACTTTAACAAATTTGTATAATTAAACTCATTTACAATACTATATATGAATGTATAAAATTATTCTCTATTAATTCATCATGCTAACAAAAACAAGGGTTTCACAATTAAGAGACGATCTATGGGGTGTGGGGATTTGTATTTATGTCAAGTAGGGGATCATACGCTTGCTCTATAACACTAGACAACAATAGATAAGCTAGGTAATCTACAATGACACTAATCTTTGTTCAATCTCAAAGAATAATATCATAGAATCTTCTTTTGGTATTATATATGAAAATCACAAAACAACCCTTTTCCTTATTAAAATATCTCTTTCAAGCAGATATGGCAAATAGAATTGAACTATAATCTCTCTTTCAAGCAAACTACAAAAATCAACCCTAAATTGCAAGTATTGATCTATCTACCCACTTTAGCTGGTCTCTTTCAAGTACCAAGTGAACATCTAAGCTACGATTAAGTTGGCCATCTTAACCCAAAAGTTAAACCCCATGCTAAATAACTCATATCTATGAATGAACAACAATAAAGAAGAGAAAGGCACAAGACCCACTAAATTAAATCAACACCAAATCACATAATCACACCCCTAGATTTGGTGTTTTAGACAAACATCATAAAATAAAAATAAATTATACCTATGATGTTCTCAGTAATTAATTTGTTGATAATTAACAAGAATCTTCAACACCCACTTCAATTTCAACCTTCAGATATCTTTTACGAGAGTATTTTAAAACCCAAAAACTAAGAGAGGAACTAAAAAGTCTATTGTTCAATATCAAAAAGTTAGATTAGGCAAAATATACATTTTCTCACTAATTAGAACTATTTATACTTTCCCTAAAAAGTAACCCAAAATGCCCCTCACATCCCATTTGACGACATTAGTCAGGCTAGTCTAGAATGATCGGTGGATCGTTGTTCCATCCTTCAACTCGCCATTTCTCAGCTTCGAGATTTAGGTGTTTGAGCTCGAACAACTAAACTCGATGAAGTTCGCCTTTCATGATCGGGGGCTTGCCGATTTCCACCCTGTTAGCGTAGTTTGACCTTTATCTTTGCTCAGTACTATGTCACTTTTGGTGAAGGAATTTGGGATCAACTTTTTACATTGGTGCATCACTAATGCATACTTCATTTGCCGACATACCTTGGTAATTTCTTATCAAACAATGTCAACTTTGGTAAGGTTTGAGCAATTATGTGATCCATTTTTTTTGTTAGGTGACTACCAGTTGGGAGTTTGTACTCCATTCGATGTTATTGACCTCTTTTTCAAGTATTTATCCTTGCCTTGTCCTTAAGAATTTATAGCTTCAAAACATTGAAATATTATCATAATACGACATAAATAGGCATTGAAGACACTAATTGTTTAACTAAAAAAGCCCCAAATGAGTGAAAATCTACTATGATGATACACTAGATATGGACCCAGGTCACTCTTACTAGGTGGGTGGCATACACCTCTAGGAGTGGATTGATTGACTTGGCTTCCTTGATATATAGAGATCCTATTTAGAGTCGGCACACCCCCGGATCTATCTTGCTAGATGGGCGGCTTACGCCCCTGAGAGGAGACTGGTTAGCTAGGTGGCCTAGAACATTTCTACATACCCTCTAGTTCACTCTTGCTAGCTGGGATAGGATTTGATTGGCTGGTTAGGTGGTTCCTTTCTGAGTGTTGTGGTTACTTGGGCTAGCAACCCAACTTTCACTTTTTGGATTCTGATATCTGGCACTTCTCTCTGGTAAAATTAGCTATTCTATGTACTCTTCGGATTTTGATCTGTGGCACTTCTCTCTGGTGGAGTTAGCTACTCTATGTACCTATCAGGCTTGTGGGAGTCCACTCGAGTTTAATTTAATCTTGCGTACTAGTGTACCTTCTTGCATTATTGCGGTCCAACATTTAATTTAGTTGTGCTTAGATATAATTTTTATCTGCTCGTATGCCTTTCTTTAAATTCCACTTTGACCTCTATTTGTGTGTAGATTCAATCTTTTCATATTGTCTTTACCTTTATTGCTTAGTCGGCCTATGATGCCTAAAAAGTATCTTTGTTATGGTAATCATGCTACACTTTGCATCTGTTTTGTGATATAGGTCCTAGTACCAGCTACCGATGGTAATTTCTCATGCCATCAACATCATTTTAGATCAGAGACAAGGGTGAGCACGTGGCATTCTAGACTTGTAGGTCTCCTTCTGTTTATTATATAGCTAGTTATTTGCTATTTGAGACAACTTTGCTTTTTGTCCAGTTTTGGGACTTGTACTCTTATTTTTAAATGCCCTGTACGTACTTATGACTTCCGTGTTTTTGGAGGGATCTTTTGTATATACATTTGTTTGCTTCCATTTCTATCTTGTTTTGTTGTTATACTGTTGTTTCTGCTCATTTCTATCCTTACACTCATTACTTGTTGTTGTAGGTTAAATTTGGCTTACCTACTGGTTGATTATAGTAGGTGCCATCATGAGTTGAGGAATTAGTTCGTGACGGTTCTTAAACTCATAAGTATCATGGAGTTGGTAATTTGGTTTTTAAAGTTGGAGCTACGGTTGAAGAAGACTATACCATCGATCGAGTTTTCTAATATAGTCAATTCTTTTCTATGTTATTAAGTCTCATTTTGTTAGTCTTCAATCACCAATTTCTATGAGATTTTAGACAACAATATAGAAGGTTATAAAGTTCTTATGTAAATAAGTTAGTTTTTTGTTTATTTCATCTTTTAAATAAGTTTTTGTGTTGTTTAGACTAGTAAATTGATTGAAGACTTTTACTAAACTAATGAACAATATGAATGTAATGGATCAAAGAGAACACTCGTTCACTCATTAATATTATTTCATTGTTCCAACTTGATAAAGATTGATGCATTTAGATTTTACAGCTAAGCTAGCTCTCAGTGAGATGGTGGAATATTTTGTAATTATATTATATAAAAGAGAATCTTAGGCCCGCCTATGTAGCGCCACCACTCACCAGGATTCTCTTTTAATTTATTTTATTTCTAAAACTAGCCTTTTCCTTTCATGAAAGTTGTGAATTTTATGAATAGTTGTGACTTTTATGAAAAGTTGTTACTTTGATGAAGAGTTGCGACTTTTAGGAAAAGCTGTGACTTTTATGGAAGGTTGTGACCTTTTCGAAGGGTTGTAACTTTTCCAAAGAGTTGTGACCTTTCCGATAAGACATGATAAACAATTGTTCACACTACCCTTTGTTGCCTATAAATAGAGGAATTTCCTCTCATTTTAAAACAACAAAATTTTTGAACTTCTTCTTCTTCTTCTGGACAGTTAAATTTTTGTGCATTTTGCTCCTGTTGAATGACTCATTGACACCATTGTTTTTGTATCAATACACTGGTGAATAGATTCATTCTATCCTGAGCGGATCTATTTCGTTAAACTTCGGGTACTAGAGGGGAGTAATTTCCTTAAGGGGACACTATGCATTCAGTAGGCTCGATTTTTTCCATTCTGTTTCATTCTATTGTTACAGATCCTAGTATGTTTTTTAGAGTAAATAATTTATGATTATATTATTAATTATTGTTTTTGAGTACATGTTTTAAACTTTGCTGTTTATGTTTATGCAAAGTTATTGTTAGTAGAGATTAAATAACAAACGTTAATTGAGTATTCAAGCAAGTTTTTCCTACTAAAATTGTTGAAGCTACACTAAAAGAAGCCCTTACAAATCTCTAATTTCTTTATCAACAACGTCATTCCGTCACATACAAGGATGGGATTTTGTATTTTTTAGAAAATCCTCTGAGAGTTAATAACTTGCATGCCCATATTTTTTGGTTTTTATGTTGTTGTTATCTATTTTTACTAAATTTTATCAGTGGATATTATGAGTACTTCAAGGTATGTTATTTCCAAACATTGGAACTTTTCTGGTTAGAATGATTTGTTATCATCATTGCATATCTCATAGTTTACTCCAGTGGTGTAGGCACATGTATGCCAGGGTGTCCAATTGGACACCCTTCGTCGGAAACAAATACCGCATATACAAGTAAAATTATATACGAAGTGATTAAATAACATATTTTGGACACCCTTGACATAATAGGTTGTTATAGCCTAGTGGTTTAAGATATCTTGAATGTATGTTTCGACATCTTTAATAATGAGTCAGTGCTCACGTGTTCAAATCTCACATGGAACAATATTTTCCCCTTTTTAAAAAGAATTTCTGTTATTTAATTTTTGGACCCTCTTCCTGAAATTCCTGGCTCCGCCACAGGTTTACTCCCTTTAAGGCATGTTTATTCTCGGCGTTGTGTTGTATTCTTAAAATTGTACTGATTATTTTTTGTTTGGTATGTATATGATCTCATTTGTACAAATCTTTCGTCCTTTTAATGTTCTTCTTTTTTTCCCTTCTCATTCAGCTCTTCTAAATATTTTTGGTGTGAGTTATGACTATCGTCGACAAGATTAATTTGAAGAATCTGAAACAAAACCTATTCTAAATAAAAGTAATATCTTAAGCTACAACGATATGTGTATTAACATATATTTGTTGTCCTTCATGTCCCAAGTCATTGTTGAGTGTTTAAGTTATCTAGGTTAGACTCATTTTTAATTTTTTAATGTTCAAGAATATTTATTTAACCTGAGTCTAGAATCCATCATTTTGATATACTTGTACTTCCATAATGCAACAATTATACATACATATTTCTGAAAAAGTCGTAAAGTTGCATTGATGAAGCATCTAGAAGAGCCTTCAGAGCTGCAGTTTATAAAGAATGAATTTCTAAAAGGGTCAACAATATTATTTTGCTATTATTTCAAATTTGTTTTTCTCCTTCTATAATTTTTTTTAGAGTAACAAAGTAACAATAACGAAAAGTGGTGAACGTTTGACATCAGACAAGTAGATTGTCTCTAAAAAAAATTATTTATGTTGTTGTGGTGTACATTTTTAACGGTCTTAACTTATTTGTAACTAATATTGATTATGGAAAACTTTCACATGTTTTTTCCCAAGGAGTTGTTGTTACCATAAAATTATCAGATTGTATACTTTTCATGTACAAAAAAATAGAAAAAGTAATGTTTAATTGCTACATAAAAACATCACTCAATTTTAACAAGACAATTATATAATCAAACATAGTTTATGATAAATTATCTAAAAGATAAAAATGATTAGATATCAAGATATTTTTAATCATTCATTATATATTTCCAATTCTTTAGATATGTGATAATGTCAAATCATTTAATTTCTGCTGAAATGTTCTTAAAACCTACTAAAATTTACTTTTTATTTGTATTATAACAGATGATTATTGGAAAGTTTGTTCAAAAGCTTAGAAAGATTACTTATGACCGCCCGAAGTGCGGGTAAATTACCTAGTATGAGTTTGTAAAACATCTACTAATGATAACTATTATTTTATATTGATTAGAATGTGGAATAAAAATATGTGCATTAGGAATGTAGATAGTAAAATGTAACGACCGGGTTCCGTCGTAATAGAAAAGCCAACGGGAAATTTTTTTGGGTCCGTAAACTTTTTCGTACTATCTTGAAATTTCCCAACCTAGTCCAGATTTGGATGAAATTGGAGTCTTTAAGATGTAGGGAAATCTGGTAACAATCGGGTGAAGTATTTGTGTTTTTGAATTCATGATGGGATAGATAACTCGTCAAAGAATCTGTACGACTTTACGTAATTGAATTCGGGTGAGTAGAACTCTCGAAATCGATCTTAGAGTAAAGGGTATTTTCTGATCGTCGCTGGTTAGAGGTGTGTTGTGAAATGGGAATTTTGGAATTCGTGGAATAGCTCCTTATTTTGTTTCAGCTGCTTTGGCGCTGGTTTGTGCCGCGCTGGCGGGGCCGCTACAGTGGGGTGACGGCCGCTGTGGCAGGTTCGACGCTAATTAAAGTCATTAATAAACCCCTAAACGACCCCATTATGCCCTTTTCGACTTTTAGAGCTAAGGAAAGAACCCCAAACAACTCCTACTCATTTTTCACCATTCTTGAGGCTAAAGATAAGCTTTTCACTCCCCGAATCCATTTTTTGATCCGTAGAACATGATAGAATGGGTGAATAATGATGGGGAAAGGTTTTGATGTAGATTCTTTGGTGGAAATAACCCTAATTTAGATGATTGGGGATCATGGGTTGATCTAGGGTTCATAGAATTGTTTGTTTCATGCTTGTTTTGAGGTAGGTGATGGTTGTGATTCTATGATTGTGTGATGTATGCTTGTTCTTGCTTCATTATGATACTTGTATGTATATGAATGTTGCAATGTTGATCACACTTGTTGTAAATGAGATAGATGAATAATGAATGCCATGAAATCATGACTTACATGATCTTGATGATATACTTGTGTTTGTGATTGTGGTGTGTTGAATGGATCGGTTGCCACGTTTCGGCATAACTAACTTGGGTCGGTTGCCACGTTCTGGCATAAAAATGGGATCGGTTGCCACGTTCCAGCATAAATATGGGATCGGGTACCATGTTCCGTATGCTAATTGTTTGGGTTTGGGTTCCATAAGAGAACCAATGATGTGATATAAAATATGAAACAACTCGTTGTTCGTAAATGTTGATAATATTGTACATGTCGATATATACGCATGTGATTATATTGTTGTCTCGACTTGCTTATGTTGCACCAGTGGGATCGCCGCATGATCCTACCACTACATTGTGGTTGTGTACTGATACTGCACTTGCTCTTATTTTTATTGTGTACATGGCATCTTCAAGCGGCTACTGACAGACCTCGCTTAGGAGATCACTGATCGTTCGAATTCAAGGGTGAGCCTATTCTTCCAGGCTGCCATGGGATTCTCTTTCATCTATGTCCACCATTTCCGGACTTAGACAATTCTTTTAGTTAATTGATTAGTTCATTAGTTTGGGTTGTATCCCTTTGATATACCGTGAGTTTACGGTATTTCTAATACATTTCACTTACAAGTTGTGTGTGTCTAGGGCCTTTTTATATTGGTTTTTATGTGTTTTAATCATATCTTGCAGGAAAGATGTTCAGGCGCGAAAGTATAGAGACAGCTGAAAGAAATGCAGAAAAAGGGCATTCACGGAGGTGATCTACGGACCGTAGGTCTTCTCCATGGATGACAACTGTAGCATCTGTCTGAAATATGCTTTGGACTTAGTTGAGGGTCCTTAACAATTATAAATGTTTTTTTGTTTGTGTATGGTTAGTTTTGGCACTAATATTGTGTCCACAGGTACGATGACACCCAAGAAGCTAATAACCTACTCAAAACACGGCAAGTCAAAATCTGTTGCTCCTAGCTTCAGGTTAATCGATGAGGACACGGACAGGAAAACTGATTCAGCATACGTTCCTCCCAACATACGGGCTTCTCCCACTGCACCCCGTGTCACCAGAGGCAACACCCAGAAGGTGTTTCCCGACGTAGTCACTGACTCCCAGTTTGATGAGGAGCACACACTGATCGGATCACCAACTGGGGCTGCTTCCAATTCAGAGGAGGGATCTATGTCCAGATCCTAGTCTGCCCATCCTTCAGGATGCGAGTCTGCCCATGCTGCAGGGTCCAGTGCTAAATCAGCCACATGATCTGGTGAAAATGACCAAGCAGCCTCGTCTGATGAGGAAACTAGCTCGGAGCCCATACGTACACCACGGAATGATTACCCCACTCCAGTAGCCGGCGAGCTAAATATGTGGTGTGTAGAAGGCCAATGACAAATTTATCAGGATGCCAAAATGGTAAACGACAAACAGAAGATGGCCCGACTAATTACAGAGGAGCGTAGAGTCCTCACGGGGAGGTTGCACGCTGTTCCGGACATTCACCGGCTGTTCAACCTTCACAAGTGTGACTGGATGGCTCGAGACCCAGGGACGTATAGCGAGGAGATTGTGCGGGAATTCTATGTTTCTTATGCTGCCACTCTCCGCGGTTCAATTACCAAGTGGTCAAAGCCCCTAGCTCAAGATCCTATCAAGTCCACGTTGGTTCAAGATTGTCTGGTGGACATATCACCTGCCACGATCAGACATTTTCTCTATGGTCCCACCACGGGTCACTCCTGGTCTGTCAACACCGCAGAGTTTGATTACAGATGGGACATTGTGAGGAGTGGCGCTTTCCAGAGGAACGCTGAGCAGCGAGAGGCTGTTCTACTATGGTTGGCCAGGTACATTGCTGCATATGGCGAGCGTGCGGAATAGGTCGCTGCTCCACGATTGGGCATCCGGAAGGCCACATTAAATTTTGTGGCCAAGTTTTTCTGGCTGCTGGTACGTAACAGAGTGTCGCCTACAAAAGCTGACAATCAAGTCACTTGGGACAGAGCAGTCATGCTTGCGGCATTGGTAGCAGGAATGGAGATAGACTTTGCCCGCATCCTGCTAGCAGAGATTCATGAGAGGGCATTCAGGACCTCCACTACTTACCCCTACCCCTGTCTAATTTTCATTTGTGCAGGGACTCTGGAGTGCTGATCTGGCATTGTGACAAGTTAGTATACCCTACAGGGGCATTGGACATCGGCCTTATTCGAGATGAGGCAAATGTGGCAGCACCTCGCAGAGAGCCTCAGGTTGAGGTACCTCCTTTAGGAGCCGATCTTGCAGACATAGTGGGGCAGGCACAGGGCGGTGACCTCAGCATCCCAGATCACACCGATACTGTCCCGGGCTCCTCATCTCAGGCAGCTAGTATGGCTCCTAGCTCTTCCCGGTCCACACCATAGTTAGGAGCTACTGTTGTCCCGATGGCCAGAGTACAGAAGTTAGAGGCTCAAATGGCCACACTGCTGCATCACATCCAGCTGTGGATGCAAAAGTTGATAGCCGAGTCTGAGGCTAGAATGGAGCGCAGGTTGGAGGGGATGATGGACCGGAAGGTCTAGGCTGTTAATAAGCGTCTTGATGCATTTGAGGTGCGCGTCCTCGAGCGATCAGCCCCGACCATATATCTATCTGCTTTGCAGGCTGACTTAGCCACTCTCCAGACTGACGTGGACGCCATTCTTGCCGCACCTTCAGTTGAGCCTCAGGTTGCACCTACTGCACTGGCTGATGATATAGTGCTGGATGCTTTATTCAGTGGGACCGCCGAGGAGGGGCTTGCGCCTACACATGCCAAAGGCAAGTGGCACCGTTCTCATCGCATCGAGGAGGAAAAATCTCAAAAGAGACAGCGTAGGCAGGAGAAGGAGGCTAGGAGGGCTTCGATTGTAGACGAAGAGTTGTGCCAGCAGAGGGTGCGTGAGAGAGTTACCGGGGCATCGAGCTCTGCCCCAGTTGTAGAGGTCCAACCTGTATTAAGGGACGTTGAGAGCACTACTGGGGGTGCTATGATTGCAGATGTGGGCACTACTGAGGTTGCCCCCATTATTGTTCCAGCAGGCTCCGGGAAATCGGACCCCCCTGCTTGTTGATGATTCGCCGGCACTTTGCGCCACAAGTTTGCTTCACCCAATCCATTTTCTTTTACTATTTGTGTATGCATTGGGGACAATCGCATCTATTTTTGTTGGGGGTGGGGTAAATGGATTGTGAGTGATAGGGTGACGTCTGCATAACCCAACTCATATATCCTCTCTTGGGGTTTTCTTGCCTGTGTTCTTTTTCCCCAAGAGACTGTTTAATTTCTGTTGAACCGGCATGTGTTAGGATCGTATGTGTAGAAGCATGAAAAAGAAAGAAGCATGATGGCTTATGAAAAATGATACCTGTCAGATTTTGTGATGTGTGCTAAAATCTGTAGACTACCATAAGTTGAATGTGTTGGCTCTGAGTATGACATAATCAAGGAGCCGATCTTGCAGACATAGTGGGGCAGGCACAGGGCGGTGACC
>NW_006238970.1:1218379-1219403 GCF_000226075.1 Solanum tuberosum | reverse complement strand
AATTTGAGCCTAAATTAAACCATTTCTTCTTAAACCCTGAACTCACTTTCCCATAATCTACTATGTTGGCCCCGGTCCCTCCTTGGACATGTGCACTTTGACTTAGGCCAAAAGCTAAGTTGAGGGTGGCTAATGTAAAAAGTAACTTCAATCTTGGCCCTGACCTGACATCGGGTATTGTGTACCTCAACTAATGGAAAGTCCATAAGTTGAGGGTGGCTATGAAAGAGGGGACTAAAAGAAAAATGGGTATGAAAAGAGTGATGTTGAAAAGAAAAAGAGAAAAAAAGGGGGATGTGACTTGTTGAAAGCTAAAAGAAAAATAAAATAAAAGTAAAAAGAGCTACAAAGTCTGAAGTCACATTCGTTGTTGAATAAAATTAAGGGAAAGAAAGTAAACGATAGGATGACAAAAATAGGTCAAAAAGAGGTTGAACGCCTAGTGTAATGTCAAGGAGGGCAGAAAGTCACTAAACAGTCTGCGTTACAAGCCAAGAAAGTCCTATAGTGATCCTAGAGTCTATTTTGGAGAGTCTAAGCAGTGAAAATAAGGGCAAGCTTATGGCATTGAGCACTAACTGTATTTGAAATTACTTCTGAGCGTGAGTGTTCAATAAATCCCTGTACCATGAATGGCATTCATTCTTTGGAAAAGGGGATTTCGTTTGAAGTAAGGGCACTAGTTACAATGTCGGAAAGTTGGTACCTTGGTGATAGTGAGAAGGTGTATGTTGTGTGTCTGTTGGTCAATCTGTGTCATAGTGTGAGCCACATGTATTAGCTTGTTGAGTCTAAGAGAACGAATGTGCACTCAAAAAAAATGAGGGGAGTAGAGAGCCATGTGATTGCTTGAGCTTGAAATGCTTGCTTCTATGCAAGTGTCGTTTAGAGTCGTAGTGCGTCGCTTGAGGACAAACAACGAAATTAAGTTGAGGGTGTTGATATACCGTGAGTTTACGGTATTTCTAATACGTTTCACTTACAAGTTGTGTGTGTCTAGAGCCTTTTTGTATTGGTTTTTATG
>NW_006238970.1:1218067-1218331 GCF_000226075.1 Solanum tuberosum | reverse complement strand
TGTGTGTCTAGGGCCTTTTTATATTGGTTTTTATGTGTTTTAATCATATCTTGCAGGAAAGATGTTCAGGCGCTGAAGTATAGACAGCTGAAAGAAATGCAGAAAAAGGGCATTCACGGAGGTGATCTACGGACCGTAGGTGATGACCATAGATCACCAGGCAAGGTATGGAAGACAAATCAGGGAAATCTGACCAAGTGTGGAACCACGGTGACCATTGACGGTCCGTATATTGATCTACGGACCGTACTGTTGATCCGTAGA